>NW_025957989.1:0-33947 GCF_023159225.1 Perognathus longimembris pacificus | reverse complement strand
CACTGCCCTTCTCTCCACATTTATGTGTTTGTTTGTTTGTCTATCTAATCTTTTGGGTTTTTATTTCTAATGAGGTCGACCAGTTGTCTATTTATTATTTTTTTTACTACGCATCAAGCTGCGCTGCTTGTCTTTGCTCCTGTGTGCTCGGGCACTCTCGCCTTTTCCACTTATTTTTATTTTTGATTTATTTTTGATTTATTTTGTCAATTTTAAAAAAAAATACGCATCGTGCTGTGCTGTTTGTGTTTGCTTGAGTGCATTGGCGCGCTCTGGCTTTCTCCACTTTACAATTTTTTTGTTATTATTTATCTATTCCTGAGAGTTTATCTTATTTTTTATTTGTTTATTTAAATGAAGTCGACCAGTTGCCTGCCCTTCCTTACATTATCCGTCACCGAGACAAACTGAACAAAGTTCTGAGGTCGACCTTGTAAAGATAAGGATTCAGCTCTGTCTGCTGTTTACCTTTGCTCCTGCGCGCACTGCCCTTCTCTCCACATTTATGTGTTTGTTTGTTTGTCTATCTAATCTTTTGGGTTTTTATTTCTAATGAGGTCGACCAGTTGTCTATTTATTATTTTTTTTACTACGCATCAAGCTGCGCTGCTTGTCTTTGCTCCTGTATGCTCGCGCACTCTCGCCTTTTCCACTTATTTTTATTTTTGATTTATTTTTGATTTATATTGTCAATTTAAAAAAAAAATACGCATCGTGCTGTGCTGTTTGTGTTTGCTTGAGTGCATTCGCGCGCTCTCGCTTTCTCCACTTTACAATTTTTTTGTTATTATTTATCTATTCCTGAGAGTTTATCTTATTTTTTATTTGTACATTTAAATGAAGTCGACCAGTTGCCTGCCCTTCCTTCCATTATCCGTCACCGAGACAAACTGAACAAAGTTCTGAGGTCGACCTTGTAAAGATAAGGATTCAGGTCTGTCTGCTGTTTACCTTTTCTCCTGCGCGCACTGCCCTTCTCTCCACATTTATGTGTTTGTTTGTTTGTCTATCTAATCTTTTGGGTTTTTATTTCTAATGAGGTCGACCAGTTGTCTATTTATTATTTTTTTTACTACGCATCAAGCTGCGCTGCTTGTCTTTGGTCCTTTGTTCTTGCGCACTCTCGCCTTTTCCACTTATTTTATTTTTGATTTATTTTTGATTTATTTTGTCAATTTAAAAAAAAATACGCATCGTGCTGTGCTGTTTGTGTTTGCTTGAGTGCATTCGCGCGCTCTCGCTTTCTCCACTTTACAATTTTTTTGTTATTATTTATCTATTCCTGAGAGTTTATCTTATTTTTATTTGTTTATTTAAATGAAGTCGACCAGTTGCCTGCCCATCCTTCCATTATCCGTCACCGAGACAAACTGAACAAAGTTCTGAGGTCGACCTTGTAAAGATAAGGATTCAGGTCTGTCTGCTGTTTACCTTTGCTCCTGCGGGCACTGCCCTTCTCTCCACATTTATGTGTTTGTTTGTTTGTCTATCTAATCTTTTGGGATTTTATTTCTAATGAGGTCGACCAGTTGTCTATTTATTATTTTTTTTACTACGCATCAAGCTGCGCTGCTTGTCTTTGCTCCTTTGTTCTTGCGCACTCTCGCCTTTTCCACTTATTTTTATTTTTGATTTATTTTTGATTTATTTTGTCAATTTTAAAAAAAAATACGCATCGTGCTCTGCTGTTTGTGTTTGCTTGAGTGCATTCGCGCGCTCTCGCTTTCTCCACTTTACAATTTTTTTGTTATTATTTATCTATTCCTGAGAGTTTATCTTATTTTTTATTTGTTTATTTAAATGAAGTCGACCAGTTGCCTGCCCTTCCTTCCATTATCCGTCACCGAGACAAACTGAACAAAGTTCTGAGGTCGACCTTGTAAAGATAAGGATTCAGGTCTGTCTGCTGTTTACCTTTTCTCCTGCGCGCACTGCCCTTCTCTCCACATTTATGTGTTTGTTTGTTTGTCTATCTAATCTTTTGGGTTTTTATTTCTAATGAGGTCGACCAGTTGTCTATTTATTATTTTTTTTACTACGCATCAAGCTGCGCTGCTTGTCTTTGGTCCTTTGTTCTTGCGCACTCTCGCCTTTTCCACTTATTTTTATTTTTGATTTATTTTTGATTTATTTTGTCAATTTAAAAAAAAATACGCATCGTGCTGTGCTGTTTGTGTTTGCTTGAGTGCATTCGCGCGCTCTCGCTTTCTCCACTTTACAATTTTTTTGTTATTATTTATCTATTCCTGAGAGTTTATCTTATTTTTATTTGTTTATTTAAATGAAGTCGACCAGTTGCCTGCCCATCCTTCCATTATCCGTCACCGAGACAAACTGAACAAAGTTCTGAGGTCGACCTTGTAAAGATAAGGATTCAGGTCTGTCTGCTGTTTACCTTTGCTCCTGCGGGCACTGCCCTTCTCTCCACATTTATGTGTTTGTTTGTTTGTCTATCTAATCTTTTGGGTTTTTATTTCTAATGAGGTCGACCAGTTGTCTATTTATTATTTTTTTTACTACGCATCAAGCTGCGCTGCTTGTCTTTGCTCCTTTGTTCTTGCGCACTCTCGCCTTTTCCACTTATTTTTATTTTTGATTTATTTTTGATTTATTTTGTCAATTTTAAAAAAAAAATACGCATCGTGCTCTGCTGTTTGTGTTTGCTTGAGTGCATTCGCGCGCTCTCGCTTTCTCCACTTTACAATTTTTTTGTTATTATTTATCTATTCCTGAGAGTTTATCTTATTTTTTATTTGTTTATTTAAATGAAGTCGACCAGTTGCCTGCCCTTCCTTCCATTATCCGTCACCGAGACAAACTGAACAATGTTCTGAGGTCGACCTTGTAAAGATAAGGATTCAAGTCTGTCTGCTGTTTACCTTTGCTCCTGCGCGCACTGCCCTTCTCTCCACATTTATGTGTTTGTTTGTTTGTCTATCTAATCTTTTGGGTTTTTATTTCTAATGAGGTCGACCAGTTGTCTATTTATTATTTTTTTTAATACGCATCAAGCTGCGCTGCTTGTCTTTGCTCTTGTGTGCTCGCGCACTCTCACCTTTTCCACTTATTTTTATTTTTGATTTATTTTTGATTTATTTTGTCAATTTTAAAAAAAAATACGCATCGTGCTGTGCTGTTTGTGTTTGCTTGAGTGCATTCGCGCGCTCTCACTTTCTCCACTTTACAATTTTTTTGTTATTATTTATCTATTCCTGAGAGTTTATCTTATTTTTTATTTGTTCATTTAAATGAAGTCGACCAGTTGCCTGCCCTTCCTTCCAATATCCGTCACCGAGACAAACTGAACAAAGTTCTGAGGTCGACCTTGTAAAGATCAGGATTCAGGTCTGTCTGCTGTTTACCTTTGCTCCTGCGCGCACTGCCCTTCTCTCCACATTTATGTGTTTGTTTGTCTATCTAATCTTTTGGGTTTTTATTTCTAATGATGTCGACCAGTTGTCTATTTATTATTTTTTTTACTACGCTTCAAGCTGCGCTGCTTGTCTTTGCTCCTGTGTGCTCGCGCACTCTCGCCTTTTCCACTTATTTTTATTTTTGATTTATTTTTTATTTATTTTGTCAATTTTAAAAAAAATACGCATCGTGCTGTGCTGTTTGTGTTTGCTTGAGTGCATTCGCGCGCTCTCGCTTTCTCCACTTTACAATTTTTTTGTTATTATTTATCTATTCCTGAGAGTTTATCTTATTTTTTATTTGTTTATTTAAATGAAGTCGACCAGTTGCCTGCCCTTCCTTCCATTATCCGTCACCGAGACAAACTGAACAAAGTTCTGAGGTCGAGCTTGTAAAGATAAGGATTCAGGTCTGTCTGCTGTTTACCTTTGCTCCTGCGCGCACTGCCCTTCTCTCCACATTTATGTGTTTGTTTGTTTGTCTATCTAATCTTTTGGGTTTTTATTTCTAATGAGGTCGACCAGTTGTCTATTTATTATTTTTTTTACTACGCATCAAGCTGCGCTGCTTGTCTTTGCTCCTGTGTGCTCGCGCACTCTTGCCTTTTCCACTTATTTTATTTTTGATTTATTTTTGATTTATTTTGTCAATTTAAAAAAATACGCATCGTGCTGTGCTATTTGTGTTTGCTTGAGTGCATTCACCCGCTCTCGCTTTCTCCACTTTACAATTTTTTTGTTATTATTTATCTATTCCTGAGAGTTTATCTTATTTTTTATTTGTTTCTTTAAATGAAGTCGACCAGTTGCCTGCCCTTCCTTCCATTATACGTCACCGAGACAAACTGAACAAAGTTCTGAGGTCGACCTTGTAAAGATGAGGATTCAGGTCTGTCTGCTCTTTACCTTTGCTCCTGCGCGCACTGCCCTTCTCTCCACATTTATGTGTTTGTTTGTTTGTCTATCTAATCTTTTGGGTTTTTATTTCTAATGAGGTCGACCAGTTGTCTATTTATTATTTTTTTTACTACGCATCAAGCTGCGCTGCTTGTCTTTGCTCCTGTGTGCTCGCGCACTCTCGCCTTTTCCACTTATTTTTATTTTTGATTTATTTTTGATTTATTTTGTCAATTTAAAAAAAATACGCATCGTGCTGTGCTGTTTGTGTTTGCTTGAGTGCATTCGCGCACTCTCGCTTTCTCCACTTTACAATTTTTTTGTTATTATTTATCTATTCCTGAGAGTTTATCTTATTTTTTATTTGTTTATTTAAATGAAGTGGACCAGTTGCCTGCCCTTCCTTCCATTATCCGTCACCGAGACAAACTGAACAAAGTTCTGAGGTCGACCTTGTAATGATAAGGATTCAGGTGTGTCTGCTGTTTACCTTTGCTCCTGCGCGCACTGCCCTTCTCTCCACATTTATGTGTTTGTTTGTTTGTCTATCTAATCTTTTGGGTTTTTATTTCTAATGAGGTCGACCAGTTGTCTATTTATAATTTTTTTACTACGCATCAAGCTGCGCTGCTTGTCTTTGCTCCTGTATGCTAGCGCACTCTCGCCTTTTCCACTGATTTTTATTTTTGATTTATGTTTGATTTATTTTGTCAATTTAAAAAAAAATACGCATCGTGCTGTGCTGTTTGTGTTTGCTTGAGTGCATTCGCGCACTCTCGCTTTCTTCACTTTACAATTTTTTTGTTATTATTTATCTATTCCTGAGAGTTTATCTTATTTTTTCTTTGTTTATTTAAATGAAGTCGACCAGTTGCCTGCCCTTCCTTCCATTATACGTCACCGAGACAAACTGAACAAAGTTCTGAGGTCGACCTTGTAAAGATAAGGATTCAGGTCTGTCTGCTGTTTACCTTTGCTCCTGCGCGCACTGCCCTTCTCTCCACATTTATGTGTTTGTTTGTTTGTCTATCTAATCTTTTGGGTTTTTATTTCTAATGAGGTCGACCAGTTGTCTATTTATTATTTTTTTTACTACGCATCAAGCTGCGCTGCTTGTCTTTGCTCCTGTGTGCTCGCGCACTCTCGCCTTTTCCACTTATTTTTATTTTTGATTTATTTTGTCAATTTTAAAAAAAAATACGCATCGTGCTGTGCTGTTTGTGTTTGCTTGAGTGCATTCGCGCGCTCTCGCTTTCTCCACTTTACAATTTTTTTGTTATTATTTATCTATTCCTGAGAGTTTATCTTATTTTTTATTTGTTTATTTAAATGAAGTAGACCAGTTGCCTGCCCTTCCTTCCATTATCCGTCACCGAGACAAACTGAACAAAGTTCTGAGGTCGACCTTGTAAAGATAAGGATTCAGGTCTGTCTGCTGTTTACCTTTGCTCCTGCGCTCACTGCCCTTCTCTCCACATTTATGTGTTTGTTTGTTTGTCTATCTAATCTTTTGGGATTTTATTTCTAATGAGGTCGACCAGTTGTCTATTTATTATTTTTTTTACTACACATCAAGCTGCGCTGCTTGTCTTTGCTCCTGTATGCTCGCGCACTCTCGCCTTTTCCACTTATTTTTATTTTTGATTTATTTTTGATTTATTTTGTCAATTTTAAAAAAAAATATGCATCGTGCTGTGCTGTTTGTGTTTGCTTGAGTGCATTCGCGCTCTCTTGCATTCTCCACTTTACAATTTTTTTGTTATTATTTATCTATTCCTGAGAGTTTATCTTATTTTTTATTTGTTTATTTAAATGAAGTCGAGCAGTTGCCTGCCCTTCCTTCCATTATCCGTCACCGAGACAAACTGAACAAAGTTCTGAGGTCGACCTTGTAAAGATAAGGATTCAGGTCTGTCTGCTGTTTACCTTTGCTCCTGCGCGCACTGCCCTTCTCTCCACATTTATGTGTTTGTTTGTTTGTCTATCTAATCTTTTGGGTTTTTATTTCTAATGAGGTCGACCAGTTGTCTATTTATTATTTTTTTTACTACGCATCAACCTGCGCTGCTTGTCTTTGCTCCTGTGTGCTCGGGCACTCTCGCCTTTTCCACTTATTTTTATTTTTGATTTATTTTGTCAATTTTAAAAAAAAATACGCATCGTGCTGTGCTGTTTGTGTTTGCTTGAGTGCATTCGCGCGCTCTCGCTTTCTCCACTTTATAATTTTTTTGTTATTATGTATCTATTCCTGAGAGTTTATCTTATTTTTTATTTGTTTATTTAAATGAAGTCGACCAGTTGCCTGCCCTTCCTTCCATTATCCGTCACCGAGACAAACTGAACAAAGTTCTGAGGTCGACCTTGTAAAGATAAGGATTCAGGTCTGTCTGCTGTTTACCTTTGCTCCTGCGCGCACTGCCCTTCTCTCCACATTTATGTGTGTTTGTTTGTCTATCTAATCTTTTGGGTTTTTATTTCTAATGAGGTTGACCAGTTGTCTATTTATTATTTTTTTTACTACGCATCAAGCTGCGCTGCTTGTCTTTGATCCTGTGTGCTCGCGCACTCTCGCCTTTTCCACTTATTTTTATTTTTGATTTATTTTGTCAATTTAAAAAAAAATCCGCATCGTGCTGTGCTGTTTGTGTTTGCTTGAGTGCATTCGCGCGCTCTCGCTTTCTCCACTTTACAATTTTTTTGTTATTATTTATCTATTCCTGAGAGTTTATCTTATTTTTTATTTGTTTATTTAAATGAAGTGGACCAGTTGCCTGCCCTTCCTTCCATTATCCGTCACCGAGACAAACTGAACAAAGTTCTGAGGTCGACCTTGTAAAGATAAGGATTCAGGTCTGTCTGCTGTTTACCTTTGCTCCTGCGCGCACTGCCCTTCTCTCCACATTTATGTGTTTGTTTGTTTGTCTATCTAATCTTTTGGGTTTTTATTTCTAATGAGGTCGACCAGTTGTCTATTTATTATTTTTTTTAGTACGCATCAAGCTGCGCTGCTTGTCTTTGCTCCTGTGTGCTCGCGCACTCTCGCCTTTTCCACTTATTTTTATTTTTGATTTATTTTTGATTTATTTTGTCAATTTAAAAAAAAATACGCATCTTGCTGTGCTGTTTGTGTTTGCTTGAGTGCATTCGCGAGCTCTCGCTTTCTCCACTTTACAATTATTTTGTTATTATTTATCTATTCCTGAGAGTTTATCTTATTTTTATTTGTTTATTTAAATGAAGTCGACCAGTTGCCTGCCCTTCCTTCCATTATCCGTCACCGAGACAAACTGAACAAAGTTCTGAGGTCGAGCTTGTAAAGATAAGGATTCAGGTCTGTCTGCTGTTTACCTTTGCTCCTGCGCGCACTGCCCTTCTCTCCACATTTATGTGTTTGTTTGTTTGTCTATCTAATCTTTTGGGTTTTTATTTCTAATGAGGTCGACCAGTTGTCTATTTATTATTTTTTTTACTACGGATCAAGCTGCGCTGCTTGTCTTTGCTCCTGTGTGCTCGCGCACTCTCGCCTTTTCCACTTATTTTAATTTTTGATTTACTTTTGATTTATTTTGTCAATTTTAAAAAAATACGCATCGTTCTGTGCTGTTTGTGTTTGCTTGAGTGCATTCGCGCGCTCTCGCTTTCTCCACTTTACAATTTTTTTGTTATTATTTATCTATTCCTGAGAGTTTATCTTATTTTTTATTTGTTTATTTAAATGAAGTCGACCAGTTGCCTGCCCTTCCTTCCATTATCCGTCACCGAGACAAACTGAACAAAGTTCTGAGGTCGACCTTGTAAAGATAAGGATTCAGGTCTGTCTGCTGTTTACCTTTGCTCCTGCGCGCACTGCCCTTCTC
This sequence comes from Perognathus longimembris pacificus, assembly GCF_023159225.1. Taxonomy (NCBI): domain Eukaryota; kingdom Metazoa; phylum Chordata; class Mammalia; order Rodentia; family Heteromyidae; genus Perognathus; species Perognathus longimembris. The sequence goes on along the minus strand of NW_025957989.1, from coordinate 25,780 downwards.
TCCACATTTATGTGTTTGTTTGTTTGTCTATCTAATCTTTTGGGTTTTTATTTCTAATGAGGTCGACCAGTTGTCTATTTATTATTTTTTTTACTACGCATCAAGCTGCGCGGCTTGTCTTTGCTCCTGTGTGCTCGCGCACTCTCGCCTTTTCCACTTATTTTTATTTTTGATTTATTTTTGATTTATTTTGTCAATTTAAAAAAAATACGCATCGTGCTGTGCTGTTTGTGTTTGCTTGAGTGCATTCGCGCGCTCTCGCTTTCTCCACTTTACAATTTTTTTGTTATTATTTATCTATTCCTGAGAGTTTATCTTATTTTTTATTTGTTTATTTAAATGAAGTCGACCAGTTGCCTGCCCTTCCTTCCATTATCCGTCACCGAGACAAACTGAACAAATTTCTGAGGTCGAGCTTGTAAAGATAAGGATTCAGGTCTGTCTGCTGTTTACCTTTGCTCCTGCGCGCACTGCCCTTCTCTCCACATTTATGTGTTTGTTTGTTTGTCTATCTAATCTTTTGGGTTTTTATTTCTAATGAGGTCGACCAGTTGTCTATTTATTATTTTTTTTACTACGCATCAAGCTGCGCTGCTTGTCTTTGCTCCTGTGTGCTCGCGCACTCTCGCCTTTTCCACTTATTTTTATTTTTGATTTATTTTTTAATTTATTTTGTCAATTTAAAAAAAAATACGCATCGTGCTGTGCTGTTTGTGTTTGCTTGAGTGCATTCGCGCGCTCTCGCTTTCTCCACTTTACAATTTTTTTGTTTTTATTTATCTATTCCTGAGAGTTTATCTTATTTTTTATTTGTTTATTTAAATGAAGTCGACCATTTGCCTGCCCTTCCTTCCATTATCCGTCACCGAGACAAACTGAACAAAGTTCTGAGGTCGACCTTGTAAAGATAAGGATTCAGGTCTGTCTGCTGTTTTCCTTTGCTCCTGCGCGCACTGCCCTTCTCTCCACATTTATGTGTTTGTTTGTTTGTCTATCTAATCTTTTGGGTTTTTATTTCTAATGAGGTCGACCAGTTGTCTATTTATTATTTTTTTTACTACGCATCAAGCTGCGCTGTTTGTCTTTGCTCCTGTGTGCTCGCGCACTCTCGCCTTTTCCACTTATTTTAATTTTTGATTTACTTTTGATTTATTTTGTCAATTTAAAAAAAAATACGCATCGTTCTGTGCTGTTTGTGTTTGCTTGAGTGCATTCGCGCGCTCTCGCTTTCTCCACTTTACAATTTTTTTTGTTATTATTTATCTATTCCTGAGAGTTTATCTTATTTTTTATTTGTTTATTTAAATGAAGTCGACCAGTTGCCTGCCCTTCCTTCCATTATCCGTCACCGAGACAAACTGAACAAAGTTCTGAGGTCGACCTTGTAAAGATAAGGATTCAGGTCTGTCTGCTGTTTACCTTTGCTCCTGCGCGCACTGCCCTTCTCTCCACATTTATGTGTTTGTTTGTTTGTCTATCTAATCTTTTGGGTTTTTATTTCTAATGAGGTCGACCAGTTGTCTATTTATTATTTTTTTTACTACGCATCAAGCTGCGCGGCTTGTCTTTGCTCCTGTGTGCTCGCGCACTCTCGCCTTTTCCACTTATTTTTATTTTGATTTATTTTTGATTTATTTTGTCAATTTAAAAAAAATACGCATCGTGCTGTGCTGTTTGTGTTTGCTTGAGTGCATTCGCGCGCTCTCGCTTTCTCCACTTTACAATTTTTTTGTTATTATTTATCTATTCCTGAGAGTTTATCTTATTTTTATTTGTTTATTTAAATGAAGTCGACCAGTTGCCTGCCCTTCCTTCCATTATCCGTCACCGAGACAAACTGAACAAATTTCTGAGGTCGAGCTTGTAAAGATAAGGATTCAGGTCTGTCTGCTGTTTACCTTTGCTCCTGCGCGCACTGCCCTTCTCTCCACATTTATGTGTTTGTTTGTTTGTCTATCTAATCTTTTGGGTTTTTATTTCTAATGAGGTCGACCAGTTGTCTATTTATTATTTTTTTTACTACGCATCAAGCTGCGCTGCTTGTCTTTGCTCCTGTGTGCTCGCGCACTCTCGCCTTTTCCACTTATTTTTATTTTTGATTTATTTTTTAATTTATTTTGTCAATTTAAAAAAAAATACGCATCGTGCTGTGCTGTTTGTGTTTGCTTGAGTGCATTCGCGCGCTCTCGCTTTCTCCACTTTACAATTTTTTTGTTTTTATTTATCTATTCCTGAGAGTTTATCTTATTTTTTATTTGTTTATTTAAATGAAGTCGACCATTTGCCTGCCCTTCCTTCCATTATCCGTCACCGAGACAAACTGAACAAAGTTCTGAGGTCGACCTTGTAAAGATAAGGATTCAGGTCTGTCTGCTGTTTTCCTTTGCTCCTGCGCGCACTGCCCTTCTCTCCACATTTATGTGTTTGTTTGTTTGTCTATCTAATCTTTTGGGTTTTTATTTCTAATGAGGTCGACCAGTTGTCTATTTATTATTTTTTTTACTACGCATCAAGCTGCGCTGCTTGTCTTTGCTCCTGTGTGCTGGCGCACTCTCGCCTTTCCCACTTATTTTTATTTTTGATTTACTTTTGATTTATTTTGTCAATTTTAAAAAAAATACGCATCGTTCTGTGCTGTTTGTGTTTGCTTGAGTGCATTCGCGCGCTCTCGCTTTCTCCACTTTACAATTTTTTGTTATTATTTATCTATTCCTGAGAGTTTATCTTATTTTTTATTTGTTTATTTAAATGAAGTCGACCAGTTGCCTGCCCTTCCTTCCATTATCCGTCACCGAGACAAACTGAACAAAGTTCTGAGGTCGACCTTGTAAAGATAAGGATTCAGGTCTGTCTGCTGTTTACCTTTGCTCCTGCGCGCACTGCCCTTCTCTCCACATTTATGTGTTTGTTTGTTTGTCTATCTAATCTTTTGGGTTTTTATTTCTAATGAGGTCGACCAGTTGTCTATTTATTATTTTTTTTACTACGCATCAAGCTGCGCGGCTTGTCTTTGCTCCTGTGTGCTCGCGCACTCTCGCCTTTTCCACTTATTTTTATTTTTGATTTATTTTTGATTTATTTTGTCAATTTAAAAAAAATACGCATCGTGCTGTGCTGTTTGTGTTTGCTTGAGTGCATTCGCGCGCTCTCGCTTTCTCCACTTTACAATTTTTTTGTTATTATTTATCTATTCCTGAGAGTTTATCTTATTTTTTATTTGTTTATTTAAATGAAGTCGACCAGTTGCCTGCCCTTCCTTCCATTATCCGTCACCGAGACAAACTGAACAAAGTTCTGAGGTCGACCTTGTAAAGATAAGGATTCAGGTCTGTCTGCTGTTTACCTTTGCTCCTGCGCGCACTGCCCTTCTCTCCACATTTACGTGTTTGTTTGTTTGTCTATCTAATCTTTTGGGTTTTTATTTCTAATGAGGTCGACCAGTTGTCTATTTATTATTTTTTTTACTACGCATCAAGCTGCGCTGCTTGTCTTTGCTCCTGTGTGCTCGCGCACTCTCGCCTTTTCCACTTATTTTTATTTTTGATTTACTTTTGATTTACTTTCTCAATTTAAAAAAAAGTACGCATCGTGCTGTGCTGTTTGTGTTTGCTTGAGTGCATTCGCGCGCTCTCGCTTTCTCCACTTTACAATTTTTTGTTATTATTTATCTATTCCTGAGAGTTTATCTTATTTTTTATTTTTGTATTTAAATGAAGTCGACCAGTTGCCTGCCCTTCCTTCCATTATCTGTCACCGAGACAAACTGAACAAAGTTCTGAGGTCGACCTTGTAAAGATAAGGATTCAGGTCTGTCTGCTGTTTACCTTTTCTCCTGCGCGCACTGCCCTTCTCTCCACATTTATGTGTTTGTTTGTTTGTCTATCTAATCTTTTGGGTTTTTATTTCTAATGAGGTCGACCAGTTGTCTATTTATTATTTTTTTTACTACGCATCAAGCTGCGCTGCTTGTCTTTGCTCCTGTGTGCTGGCGCACTCTCGCCTTTCCCACTTATTTTTATTTTTGATTTATTTTTGATTTATTTTGTCAATTTAAAAAAAAATACGCATCGTGCTGTGCTGTTTGTGTTTGCTTGAGTGCATTCGCGTGCTCTCTCTTTCTCCACTTTACAAATTTTGTTATTATTTATCTATCCTGAGAGTTTATCTTAATTTTTATTTGTTTATTTAAATGAAGTCGACCAGTTGTCTGCCCTTCCTTCCATTATCCGTCACCGAGACAAACTGAACAAAGTTCTGAGGTCGAGCTTGTAAAGATAAGGATTCAGGTCTGTCTGCTGTTTACCTTTGCTCCTGCGCGCACTGCCCTTCTCTCCACATTTATGTGTTTGATTGTCTATCTAATGTTTTGGGTTTTTAGTTCTAATGAAGTCGACCAGTTGTCTATTTATTATTTTTTTTACTACGCAACAAGCTGCGCTGCTTGTCTTTGCTCCTGTGTGCTCGCACACTATCGCCTTTTCCACTTATTTTTATTTTTGATTTACTTTTGATTTATTTTGTTAATTTAAAAAAAAAATACGCATCGTGCTGTGCTGTTTGTGTTTGCTTGAGTGCATTCGCGCGATCTCGCTTTCTCCACTTTACAATTTTTTTGTTATTATTTATCTATTCCTGAGAGTTTATCTTATTTTTTATTTATTTATTTAAATGAAGTCGACCAGTTGCCTGCCCTTCCTTCCATTATCCGTCACCGAGACAAACTGAACAAAGTTCTGAGGTCGACCTTGTAAAGATAAGGATTCATGTCTGTCTGCTGTTTACCTTTGCCCCTGCGCGCACTGCCCTTCTCTCCACATTTATGTGTTTGTTTGTTTGTCTATCTAATCTTTTGGTTTTTATTTCTAATGAGGTCGACCAGTTGTCTATTTATTATTTTTTTTACTACGCATCAAGCTGCGCTGCTTGTCTTTGCTCCTGTGTGCTCGCGCACTCTCGCCTTTTCCACTTATTTTTATTTTTGATTTATTTTTGATTTATTTTGTCAATTTAAAAAATAATACGCATCATGCTGTGCTGTTTGTGTTTGCTTGAGTGCATTCGCGCGCTCTCGCTTTCTCCACTTTACAATTTATTGTTATTATTTATCTATTCCTGAGAGTTAATCCTATTTTTTATTTGTTTATTTAAATGAAGTCGACCAGTTGCCTGCCCTTCCTTCCATTATCCGTCACCGAGACAAACTGAACAAAGTTCTGAGGTCGACCTTGTAAAGATAAGGATTCAGGTCTGTCTGCTGTTTACCTTTGCTCCTGCGCGCACTGCCCTTCTCTCCACATTTATGTGTTTGTTTTTTTGTCTATCTAATCTTTTGGGTTTTTATTTCTAATGAGGTCGACCAGTTTCTCTATTTATTATTTTTTTTACTACGCATCAATCTGCGCTGCTTGTCTTTGCTCCTGTGTGCTCGCGCACTCTCGCCTTTTCCATTTATTTTTATTTTTGATTTATTTTTGATTTATTTTGTCAATTTAAAAAAAATACGCATCGTGCTGTGCTGTTTGTGTTTGCTTGACTGCATTCGCGCGCTCTCGCTTTCTCCACTTTACAATTTTTTTTTATTATTTATCTATTCCTAAGAGTTTATCTTATTTTTATTTGTTTATTTAAATGAAGTCGACCAGTTGCCTGCCCTTCCTTCCATTATCCGTCACCGAGACAAACTGAACAAAGTTCTGAGGTCGACCTTGTAAAGATAAGGATTCAGGTCTGTCTGCTGTTTACCTTTTCTCCTGCGCGCACTGCCCTTCTCTCCACATTTATGTGTTTGTTTGTTTGTCTATCTAATCTTTTGGGTTTTTATTTCTAATGAGGTCGACCAGTTGTCTATTTATTATTTTTTTTACTACGCATCAAGCTGCGCTGCTTGTCTTTGCTCCTGTGTGCTCGCGCACTCTCGCCTTTTCCACTTATTTTTATTTTTGATTTATTTTGTCAATTTAAAAAAATACGCATCGTGCTGTGCTGTTTGTGTTTGCTTGAGTGCATTCGCGCGCTCTCGCTTTCTCCACTTTACAATTTTTTTGTTATTATTTATCTATTCCTGAGAGTTTATCTTATTTTTTATTTGTTTATTTAAATGAAGTCGACCAGTTGCCTGCCCTTCCTTCCATTATCCGTCACCGAGACAAACTGAACAAAGTTCTGAGGTCGACCTTGTAAAGATAAGGATTCAGGTCTGTTTTGTTTACCTTTGCTCCTGCGCGCACTGCCCTTCTCTCCACATTTATGTGTTGGTTTGTTTGTCTATCTAATCTTTTGGGTTTTTATTTCTAATGAGGTCGACCAGTTGTCTATTTATTATTTTTTTTACTACGCATCAAGCTGCGCTGCTTGTCTTTGCTCCTGTGTGCTCGCGCACTCTCGCCTTTCCCACTTATTTTTATTTTTGATTTATTTTTGATTTATTTTGTCAATTTAAAAAAAATACGCATCGTGCAATGCTGTTTGTGTTTGCTTGAGTGCATTCGCGCGCTCTCGCTTTCTCCACTTTACAATTTTTTTGTTATTATTTATCTATTCCTGAGAGTTTATCTTATTTTTTATTTGTTTATTTAAATGAAGTCGACCAGTTGCCTGCCCTTCCTTCCATTATCCGTCACCGAGACAAACTGAACAAAGTTCTGAGGTCGACCTTGTAAAGATAAGTATTCAGGTCTGTCTGCTGTTTAGCTTTGCTCCTGCGCGCACTGCCCTTCTCTCCACATTTATGTGTTTGTTTGTTTGTCTATCTAATCTTTTGGGTTTTTATTTCTAATGAGGTCGACCAGTTGTCTATTTATTATTTTTTTTACTACGCATCAAGCTGCGCTGCTTGTCTTTGCTCCTGTGTGCTCGCGCACTCTCGCCTTTTCCACTTATTTTTATTTTTGATTTATTTTTGATTTATTTTGTCAATTTAAAAAAAAAATACGCATCGTGCTGTGCTGTTTGTGTTTGCTTGAGTGCATTCGCGCGCTCTCGCTTTCTCCACTTTACAATTTTTTTGTTATTATTTATCTATTCCTGAGAGTTTATCTTATTTTTTATTTGTTTATTTAAATGAAGTCGACCAGTTACCTGCCCTTCCTTCCATTATCCGTCACCGAGACAAACTGAACAAAGTTCTTAGGTCGACCTTGTAAAGATAAGGATTCAGGTCTGTCTGCTGTTTACCTTTGCTCCTGCGCGCACTGCCCTTCTCTCCACATTCATGTGTTTGTTTGTTTGTCTATCTAATCTTTTGGGTTTTTATTTCTAATGAGGTCGACCAGTTGTCTATTTTTTATTTTTTTTTACTACGCATCAAGCTGCGCTGCTTGTCTTTGCTCCTGTGTGCTCGCGCACTCTCGCCTTTTCCACTTATTTTTATTTTTGATTTATTTTTGATTTATTTTGTCAATTTAAAAAAAATACGCATGGTGCTGTGCTGTTTGTGTTTGCTTGAGTGCATTCGCGCGCTCTCGCTTTCTCCACTTTACAATTTTTTTGTTATTATTTATCTATTCCTGAGAGTTTATCTTATTTTTTATTTGTTTATTTAAATGAAGTCGACCAGTTGCCTGCCCTTCCTTCCATTATCCGTCACCGAGACAAACTGAACAAAGTTCTGAGGTCGACCTTGTAAAGATAAGGATTCAGGTCTGTCTGCTGTTTACCTTTCCTCCTGCGCGCACTGCCCTTCTCTCCACATTTATGTGTTTGTTTGTTTGTCTGTCTAATCTTTTGGGTTTTTATTTCTAATGAGGTCGACCAGTTGTCTATTTTTTATTTTTTTTACTACGCATCAAGCTGCGCTGCTTGTCTTTGCTCCTGTGTGCTCGCGCACTCTCGCCTTTTCCACTTACTTTTATTTTTGATTTATTTTGTCAATTTAAAAAAAGTACGCATCGTGCTGTGCTGTTTGTGTTTGCTTGAGTGCATTCGCGCGCTCTCGCTTTCTCCACTTTACAATTTTTTTGTTATTATTTATCTATTCCTGAGAGTTTATCTTATTTTTTATTTGTTTATTTAAATGAAGTCGACCAGTTGCCTGCCCTTCCTTCCATTATCCGTCACCGAGACAAACTGAACAAAGTTCTGAGGTCGACCTTGTAAAGATAAGGATTCAGGTCTGTCTGCTGTTTACCTTTTCTCCTGCGCGCACTGCCCTTCTCTCCACATTTATGTGTTTGTTTGTTTGTCTATCTAATCTTTTGGGTTTTTATTTCTAATGAGGTCGACCAGTTGTCTATTTATTATTTTTTTTACTACGCATCAAGCTGCGCTGCTTGTCTTTGCTCCTGTGTGCTCGCGCACTCTCGCCTTTTCCACTTATTTTTATTTTTGATTTATTTTGTCAATTTAAAAAAAGTACGCATCGTGCTGTGCTGTTTGTGTTTGCTTGAGTGCATTCGCGCGCTCTCGCTTTCTCCACTTTACAATTTTTTTGTTATTATTTATCTATTCCTGAGAGTTTATCTTATTTTTTATTTGTTTATTTAAATGAAGTCGACCAGTTGCCTGCCCTTCCTTCCATTATCCGTCACCGAGACAAACTGAACAAAGTTCTGAGGTCGACCTTGTTAAGATAAGGATTCAGGTCTGTGTGTTGTTTACCTTTGCTCCTGCGCGCACTGCCCTTCTCTCCACATTTATGTGTTGGTTTGTTTGTCTATCTAATCTTTTGGGTTTTTATTTCTAATGAGGTCGACCAGTTGTCTATTTATTATTTTTTTTTACTACGCATCAAGCTGCGCTACTTGTCTTTGCTCCTGTGTGCTCGCGCACTCTCGCCTTTTCCACTTATTTTTATTTTTGATTTATTTTTGATTTATTTTGTCAATTTAAAAGAAAATACGCATCGTGCTGTGCTGTTTGTGTTTGCTTGAGTGCATTCGCGCGCTCTCGCTTTCTCCACTTTACAATTTTTTTGTTATTATTTATCTATTCCTGAGTGTTTATCTTATTTTTTATTTGTTTATTTAAATGAAGTGGACCAGTTGCCTGCCCTTCCTTCCATTATCCGTCAACAAGACAAACTGAACGAAGTTCTGAGGTCGACCTTGTAAAGATAAGGATTCAGGTCTGTCTGCTGTTTACATTTGGTCCTGCGCGCACTGCCCTTCTCTCCACATTTATGTGTTTTTCTTTGTCTATCTAATCTTTTGGGTTTTTATTTCTAATGAGGTCGACCAGTTGTCTATTTATTATTTTTTTTACTACGCATCAAGCTGCGCTGCTTGTCTTTGCTCCTGTGTGCTCGCGCACTCTCGCCTTTCCCACTTATTTTTATTTTTGATTTATTTTTGATTTATTTTGTCAATTTAAATATAAATACGCATCGTGCTGTGCTGTTTGTGTTTGCTGGAGTGCATTCGCGCGCTCTCGCTTTCTCCACTTTACAATTTTTTTGTTATTATTTATCTATTCCTGAGAGTTTATCTTATTTTTTATTTGTTTATTTAAATGAAGTCGACCAGTTGCCTGCCCTTCCTTCCATTATCCGTCACCAAGACAAACTGAACAAAGTTCTGAGGTCGATCTTGTAAAGATAAAGATTCAGGTCTGTCTGCTGTTTACCTTTGCTCCTGCGCGCACTGCCCTTCTCTCCACATTTATGTGTTTGTTTGTTTGTCTATCTAATCTTTTGTGTTTTTATTTCTAATGAGGTCGACCAGTTGTCTATTTATTATTTTTGTTACTACGCATCAAGCTGCGCTGCTTGTCTTTGCTCCTGTGTGCTCGCGCACTCTCGCCTTTTCCACTTATTTTTATTTTGATTTATTTTTGATTTATTTTGTCAATTTAAAAAAAAATACGCATCGTGCTGTGCTGTTTGTGTTTGCTTGAGTGCATTCGCGCGCTCTCGCTTTCTCCACTTTACAATTTTTTTGTTATTATTTATCTATTCCTGAGAGTTTATCTTATTTTTTATTTGTTTATTTAAATGAAGTCGACCAGTTGCCTGCCCTTCCTTCCATTCTCCGTCACCGAGACAAACTGAACAAATTTCTGAGGTCGACCTTGTAAAGATAAGGATTCAGGTCTGTCTGCTGTTTACCTTTTCTCCTGCGCGCACTGCCCTTCTCTCCACATTTATGTGTTTGTTTGTTTGTCTATCTAATCTTTTGGGTTTTTATTTCTAATGAGGTCGACCAGTTGTCTATTTATTATTTTTTTTACTACGCATCAAGCTGCGCTGCTTGTCTTTGCTCCTGTGTGCTCGCGCACTCTCGCCTTTTCCACTTATTTTTATTTTTGATTTATTTTTTATTTATTTTGTCAATTTTTAAAAAAAATACGCATCGTGCTGTGCTGTTTGTGTTTGCTTGAGTGCATTCGCGCGCTCTCGCTTTCTCCACTTTACAATTTTTTTGTTATTATTTATCTATTCCTGAGAGTTTATCTTATTTTTTATTTGTTTATTTAAATGAAGTCAACCAGTTGCCTGCCCTTACTTCCATTATCCGTCACCGAGACAAACTGAACAAAGTTCTGAGGTCGACCTTGTAAAGATAAGGATTCAGGTCTGTCTGCTGTTTACCTTTGTCCTGCGCGCACTGCCCTTCTCTCCACATTTATATGTTTGTTTGTTTGTCTGTCTAATCTTTTGGGCTTTTATTTCTAATGAGGTCGACCAGTTGTTTATTTATTATTTTTTAAACTACGCATCAAGCTGCGCTGCTTGTCTTTGCTCCTGTGTGCTCGCGCACTCTCGCCTTTTCCACTTATATTTATTTTTGATTTATTTTTGATTTATTTTGTCTATTTAAAAAAAAACGCATCGTGCTGTGCTGTTTGTGTTTGCTTGAGTGCATTCGCGCGCTCTCGCTTTCTCCACTTTACAATTTTTTTGTTATTATTTATCTATTCCTGAGAGTTTATCTTATTTTTTATTTGTTTATTTAAATGAAGTCGACCAGTTGCCTGCCCTTCCTTCCATTATCCGTCACCGAGACAAACTGAACAAAGTTCTGAGGTCGACCTTGTAAAGATAAGGATTCAGGTCTGTCTGCTGTTTACCTTTGCTCCTGCGCGCACTGCCCGTCTCTCCACATTTATATGTTTGTTTGTTTGTCTGTCTAATCTTTTGGGTTTTTATTTCTAATGAGGTCGACCAGTTGTTTATTTATTATTTTTTAAACTACGCATCAAGCTGCGCTGCTTTTCTTTCCTCCTGTGTGCTCGCGCACTCTCGCCTTTTCCACTTATTTTTATTTTTGATTTATTTTTGATTTATTTTGTCAATTTAAAAAAAAACGCATAGTGCTGTGCTGTTTGTGTTTGCTTGAGTGCATTCGCGCGCTCTCGCTTTCTCCACTTTACAATTTTTTTGTTATTATTTACCTATTCCTGAGAGTTTATCTTATTTTTTATTTGTTTATTTAAATGAAGTCGACCAGTTGCCTGCCATTCCTTCCATTATCCGTCACCGAGACAAACTGAACAAAGTTCTGAGGTTGACCTTGTAAAGATAAGGATTCAGGTCTGTCTGCTGTTTACCTTTGCTCCTGCGCGCACTGCCCTTCTCTCCACATTTATGTGTTTGTTTGTTTGTCTATCTAATCTTTTGGGTTTTTATTTCTAATGAGGTCGACCAGTTGTCTATTTATTATTTTTTTTTACTACGCATCAAGCTGCGCTGCTTGTCTTTGCTCCTGTGTGCTCGCGCACTCTCGCCTTTTCCACTTATTTTTATTTTTGATTTATTTTGTCAATTTTAAAAAAAAATACGCATCGTGCTGTGCTGTTTGTGTTTGCTTGAGTGCATTCGCGCGCTCTCGCTTTCTCCACTTTACAATTTTTTTGTTATTATTTATCTATTCCTGAGAGTTTATCTTATTTTTTATTTGTTTATTTAAATGAATTCGACTAGTTGCCTGCCCTTCCTTCCATTATTCGTCACCGAGACAAACTGAACAAAGTTCTGAGGTCGACCTTGTAAAAATAAGGATACAGGTCTGTCTGATGTTTACCTTTGCTCCTGCGCGCACTGCCCTTCTCTCCACATTTATGTGTTTGTTTGTTTGTCTATCTAATGTTTTGGGTTTTTATTTCTAAAGAGGTCGACCAGTTGTCTATTTATTATTTTTTTTACTACGCAACAAGCTGCGCTGCTTGTCTTTGCTCCTGTGTACTCGCGCACTCTTGCCTTTTCCACTTATTTTAATTTTTGATTTATTTTTGATTTATTTTGTCAATTTAAAAAAAAAATACGCATCGTGCTGTGCTGTTTGTTTTTGCTTGAGTGCATGCGCGCTCTCGCTTTCTCCACTTTACAATTTTTTTTTATTTATCTATTCCTGAGAGTTTATATTATTTTTTATTTGTTTATTTAAATGAAGTCGACCAGTTGCCTGCCCTTCCTTCCATTATCCGTCACCGAGACAAACTGAACAAAGTTCTGAGGTCGACCTTGTAAAGATAACGAAAAGGTCTGTCTGCTGTTTACCTTTGCTCCTGCCCGCACTGCCCTTCTCTCCATATTTATGTGTTTGTTTGTTTGTCTATCTAATCTTTTGGGTATTTATTTCTAATGAGGTCGACCAGTTGTCTATTTATTATTTTTTTTACTACGCATCAAGCTGCGCTGCTTGTCTTTGCTCCTGTGTGCTCGCGCACTCTGGCCTTTTCCACTTATTTTTATTTTTGATTTATTTTTTATTTATTTTGTCAATTTAAAAAAATACGCATCGTGCAGTGCTGTTTGTGTTTGCTTGAGTGCATTCGCGCGCTCTCGCTTTCTCCACTTTACAATTTTTTTGTTATTATTTATCTATTCCTGAGAGTTTATCTTATTTTTTATTTGTTTATTTAAATGAAGTCGACCAGTTGCCTGCCCTTCCTTCCATTATCCGTCACCGAGACAAACTGAACAAAGTTCTGAGGTCGACCTTGTAAAGATAAGGATTCAGGTCTGTCTGCTGTTTACATTTGCTCCTGCGCGCACTGCCCTTCTCTCCACATTTATGTGTTTGTTTGTTTGTCTACCTAATCTTTTGGGTTTTTATTTCTAATGAGGTCGACCAGTTGTCTATTTATTATTTTTTTTACTACGCATCAAGCTGCGCTGCTTGTCTTTGCTCCTGTGTGCTCGCGCACTCTCGCCTTTTCCACTTATTTTTATTTTTGATATATTTTTGATGTATTTTGTCAATTTAAAAAAAAAATACGCATCGTGCTGTGCTGTTTGTGTTTGCTTGAGTGCATTCGCGCGCTCTCGCTTTCTCCACTTTACAATTTTTTTGTTATTATTTATCTATTCCTGAGAGTTTATCTTATTTTTTATTTGTTTATTTAAATGAAGTCGACCAGTTGCCTGCCCTTCCTTCCATTATCCTTCACCGAGACAAACTGAACAAAGTTCTGAGGTCAACCTTGTAAAGATAAGGATTCAGGTCTGTCTGCTGTTTACCTTTGCTCCTGCGCGCACTGCCCTTCTCTCCACATTTATGTGTTTGTTTGTTTGTCTATCTAATCTTTTGGGTTTTTATTTCTAATGAGGTCGACCAGTTGTCTATTTATTATTTTTTTTACTACGCATCAAGCTGCGCTGCTTGCCTTTGCTCCTGTGTGCTCGCGCACTCTCGCCTTTTCCACTTATTTTTATTTTTGATTTATTTTTGATTTATTTTGTCAATTTAAAAAAAAATACGCATCGTGCTGTGCTCTTTGTGTTTGCTTGAGTGCATTCGCGCGCTCTCGCTTTCTCCACTTTACAATTTTTTTGTTATTATTTATCTATTCCTGAGAGTTTATCTTATTTTTTATTTGTTTATTTAAATGAAGTCGACCAGTTGCCTGCCCTTACTTCCATTATCCGTCACCGAGACAAACTGAACAAAGTTCTGAGGTTGACCTTGTAAAGATAAGGATTCAGGTCTGTCTGCTGTTTACCTTTGCTCCTGCGCGCACTGCCTTTCTCTCCACATTTATGTGTTTGTTTGTTTGTCTATCTAATCTTTTGGGTTTTGATTTCTAATGAGGTCGACCAGTTGTCTATTTATTATTTTTTTTACTACGCATCAAGCTGCGCTGCTTGTCTTTGCTCCTGTGTGCTCGCGCACTCTCGCCTTTTCCACTTATTTTTATTTTTGATTTATTTTGTCAATTTTAAAAAAAATACGCATCGTGCTGTGCTGTTTGTGTTTGCTTGAGTGCATTCGCGCGCTCTCGCTTTCTCCACAATTTTTTTGTTATTATTTATCTATTCCTGAGAGTTTATCTTATTTTTTATTTGTTTATTTAAATGAAGTCGACCAGTTGCCTGCCCTTCCTTCCATTATCCGTCACCGAGACAAACTGAACAAAGTTCTGAGGTCGACCTTGTAAAGATAAGCATTCAGGTCTGTCTGCTGTTTACCTTTGCTCCTGCGCGCACTGCCCTTCTCTCCACATTTATGTGTTTGTTTGTTTGTCTATCTAATCTTTTGGGTTTTTATTTCTAATGAGGTCGACCAGTTGTCTATTTATTATTTTTTTTACTACGCATCAAGCTGCGCTGCTTGTCTTTGCTCCTGTGTGCTCGCGCACTCTCGCCTTTTCCACTTATTTTTATTTTTGATTTATTTTGTCAATTTTAACAAAAAATACGTATCGTGCTGTGCTGTTTGTGTTTGCTTGAGTGCATTCGCGCGCTCTCGCTTTCTCCACTTTACAATTTTTTTGTTATTATTTATCTATTCCTGAGAGTTTATCTTATTTTTTATTTGTTTATTTAAATGAATTCGACTAGTTGCCTGCACTTCCTTCCATTATTCGTCACCGAGACAAACTGAACAAAGTTCTGAGGTCGACCTTGTAAAGATAAGGATTCAGGTCTGTCTGCTGTTTACCTTTGCTCCTGCGCGCACTGCCCTTCTCTCCACATTTATGTGTTTGTTTGTTTGTCTATCTAATCTTTTGGATTTTTATTTCTAAAGAGGTCGACCAGTTGTCTATTTATTATTTTTTTTACTACGCAACAAGCTGCGCTGCTTGTCTTTGCTCCTGTGTACTCGCGCACTCTTGACTTTCCCACTTATTTTAATTTTTG
Organism: Perognathus longimembris pacificus; assembly: GCF_023159225.1. Lineage (NCBI taxonomy): Eukaryota > Metazoa > Chordata > Mammalia > Rodentia > Heteromyidae > Perognathus > Perognathus longimembris. The sequence goes on along the minus strand of NW_025957989.1, from coordinate 10,767 downwards.
ATTTATTTTTGATTTATTTTGTCAATTTAAAAAAAAATACGCATCGTGCTGTGCTGTTTGTTTTTGCTTGAGTGCATTCGCGCGCTCTCGCTTTCTCCACTTTACAATTTTTTTTTATTTATCTATTCCTGAGAGTTTATTTTATTTTTTATTTGTTTATTTAAATGAAGTCGACCAGTTGCCTGCCCTTCCTTCCATTATCCGTCACCGAGGCAAACTGAACAAAGTTCTGAGGTCGACCTTGTAAAGATAACGAAAAGGTCTGTCTGCTGTTTACCTTTGCTCCTGCCCGCACTGCCCTTCTCTCCATATTTATGTGTTTGTTTGTTTGTCTATCTAATCTTTTGGGTATTTATTTCTAATGAGGTCGACCAGTTGTCTATTTATTATTTTTTTTACTACGCATCAAGCTGCGCTGCTTGTCTTTGCTCCTGTGTGCTCGCGCAATCTGGCCTTTTCCACTTATTTTTATTTTTTATTTATTTTTTATTTATTTTGTCAATATAAAAAATACGCATCGTGCAGTGCTGTTTGTTTTTGCTTGAGTGCATTCGCGCGCTCTCGATTTCTCCACTTTACAATTTTTTTTATTTATCTATTCCTGAGAGTTTATATTATTTTTTATTTGTTTATTTAAATGAAGTCGACCAGTTGCCTGCCCTTCCTTCCATTATCCGTCACCGAGACAAACTGAACAAAGTTCTGAGGTCGACCTTGTAAAGATAAGGATTCAGGTCTGTCTGCTGTTTACCTTTGCTCCTGCGCGCACTGCCCTTCTCTCCACATTTATGTGTTTGTTTGTTTGTCTATCTAATCTTTTGAGTTTTTATTTCTAATGAGGTCGACCAGTTGTCTATTTATTATTTTTTTTACTACGCATCAAGCTGCGCTGCTTGTCTTTGCTCCTGTGTGCTCGCGCACTCTCGCCTTTTCCACTTATTTTTATTTTTGATTTATTTTTGATTTATTTTGTCTATTTTAAAAAAAAATACGCATCGTGCTGTGCTGTTTGTGTTTGCTTGAGTGCATTCACGCGCTCTCGCTTTCTCCACTTTACAATTTTTTTGTTATTATTTATCTATTCCTGAGAGTTTATCTTATTTTTTATTTGTTTATTTAAATGAAGTCGACCAGTTGCCTGCCCTTCCTTCCATTATCCTTCACCGAGACAAACTGAACAAAGTTCTGAGGTCAACCTTGTAAAGATAAGGATTCAGGTCTGTCTGCTGTTTACCTTTGCTCCTGCGCGCACTGCCCTTCTCTCCACATTTATGTGTTTGTTTGTTTGTCTATCTAATCTTTTGGGTTTTTATTTCTAATGAGGTCGACCAGTTGTCTATTTATTATTTTTTTTACTACGCATCAAGCTGCGCTGCTTGTCTTTGCTCCTGTGTGCTCGCGCACTCTCGCCTTTTCCACTTATTTTTATTTTTGATTTATTTTTGATTTATTTTGTCAATTTAAAAAAAAATACGCATCGTGCTGTGCTCTTTGTGTTTGCTTGAGTGCATTCGCGCGCTCTCGCTTTCTCCACTTTACAATTTTTTTGTTATTATTTATCTATTCCTGAGAGTTTATCTTATTTTTTATTTGTTTATTTAAATGAAGTCGACCAGTTGCCTGCCCATCCTTCCATTATCCGTCACCGAGACAAACTGAACAAAGTTCTGAGGTCGACCTTGTAAAGATAAGGATTCAGGTCTGTCTGCTGTTTACCTTTTCTCCTGCGCGCACTGCCCTTCTCTCCACATTTATGTGTTTGTTTGTTTGTCTATCTAATCTTTTGGGTTTTTATTTCTAATGAGGTCGACCAGTTGTCTATTTATTATTTTTTTTACTACGCATCAAGCTGCGCTGCTTGTCTTTGCTCCTGTGTGCTCGCGCACTATCGCCTTTTCCACTTATTTTTATTTTTGATTTATTTTTGATTTATTTTGTCAATTTAAAAAAAAAATGCGCATCGTGCTGTGCTGTTTGTGTTTGCTTGAGTGCATTCGCGCGCTCTCGCTTTCTCCACTTTACATTTTTTTGTTATTATTTATCTATTCCTGAGAGTTTATCTTAATTTTTATTTGTTTATTTAAATGAAGTCGACCAGTTGCCTGCCCTTCCTTCCATTATCCGTCACCGAGACAAACTGAACAAAGTTCTGAGGTTGACCTTGTAAAGATAAGGATTCAGGTCTGTCTGCTGTTAACCTTTGCTCCTGCGCGCACTGCCCTTTTCTCCACATTTATGTGTTTGTTTGTTTGTCTATCTAATCTTTTGGGTTTTGATTTCTAATGAGGTCGACCAGTTGTCTATTTATTATTTTTTTTACTACGCATCAAGCTGCGCTGCTTGTCTTTGCTCCTGTGTGCTCGCGCACTCTCGCCTTTTCCACTTATTTTTATTTTTGATTTATTTTGTCAATTTAAAAAAAAATACGCATCGTGCTGTGCTGTTTGTGTTTGCTTGAGTGCATTCGCGCGCTCTCGCTTTCTCCACAATTTTTTTGTTATTATTTATCTATTCCTGAGAGTTTATCTTATTTTTTATTTGTTTATTTAAATGAATTCGACTAGTTGCCTGCCCTTCCTTCCATTATTCGTCACCGAGACAAACTGAACAAAGTTCTGAGGTCGACCTTGTAAAGATAAGGATTCAGGTCTGTCTGCTGTTTACCTTTGCTCCTGCGCGCACTGCCCTTCTCTCCACATTTATGTGTTTGTTTGTTTGTCTATCTAATCTTTTGGGTTTTTATTTCTAAAGAGGTCGACCAGTTGTCTATTTATTATTTTTTTTACTACGCAAGAAGCTGCGTTGCTTGTCTTTGCTCCTGTGTACTCGCGCACTCTTGCCTTTTCCACTTATTTTAATTTTTGATTTATTTTTGATTTATTTGTCAATTTAAAAAACAATACGCATCGTGCTGTGCTGTTTGTTTTTGCTTGAGTGCATTCGCGCGCTCTCGCTTTCTCCACTTTACAATTTTTTTTTTATTTATCTATTCCTGAGAGTTTATATTATTTTTTATTTGTTTATTTAAATGAAGTCGACCAGTTGCCTGCCCTTCCTTCCATTATCCGTCACCGTGGCAAACTGAACAAAGTTCTGAGGTCGACCTTGTAAAGATAACGAAAAGGTCTGTCTGCTGTTTACCTTTGCTCCTGCCCGCACTGCCCTTCTCTCCATATTTATGTGTTTGTTTGTTTGTCTATCTAATCTTTTGGGCATTTATTTCTAATGAGGTCGACCAGTTGTCTATTTATTATTTTTTTTACTACGCATCAAGCTGCGCTGCTTGTCTTTGCTCCTGTGTGCTCGCGCACTCTCGCCTTTTCCACATATTTTTATTTTTGATTTATTTTTTATTTATTTTGTCAATTTAAAAAAATACGCATCGTGCAGTGCTGTTTGTGTTTGCTTGTGTGCATTCGCGCGCTCTCGCTTTCTCCACTTTACAATTTTTTTGTTATTATTTATCTATTCCTGAGAGTTTATCTTATTTTTTATTTGTTTATTTAAATGAAGTCGACCAGTTGCCTGCCCTTCCTTCCATTATCCGTCACCGAGACAAACTGAACAAAGTTCTGAGGTCGACCTTGTAAAGATAAGGATTCAGGTCTGTCTGCTGTTTACCTTTGCTCCTGCGCGCACTGCCCTTCTCTCCACATTTATGTGTTTGTTTGTTTGTCTATCTAATCTTTTGAGTTTTTATTTCTAATGAGGTCGACCAGTTGTCTATTTATTATTTTTTTTTACTACGCATCAAGCTGCGCTGCTTGTCTTTGCTCCTGTGTGCTCGCGCACTCTCGCCTTTTCCACTTATTTTTATTTTGATTTATTTTTGATTTATTTTGTCAATTTTAAAAAAAAAATACGCATCGTGCTGTGCTGTTTGTGTTTGCTTGAGTGCATTCGCGCGCTCTCGCTTTCTCCACTTTACAATTTTTTTGTTATTATTTATCTATTCCTGAGAGTTTATCTTATTTTTTATTTGTTTATTTAAATGAAGTCGACCAGTTGCCTGCCCTTCCTTCCATTATCCTTCACCGAGACAAACTGAACAAAGTTCTGAGGTCAACCTTGTAAAGATAAGGATTCAGGTCTGTCTGCTGTTTACCTTTGCTCCTGCGCGCACTGCCCTTCTCTCCACATTTATGTGTTTGTTTGTTTGTCTATCTAATCTTTTGGGTTTTTATTTCTAATGAGGTCGACCAGTTGTCTATTTATTATTTTTTTTACTACGCATCAAGCTGCGCTGCTTGTCTTTGCTCCTGTGTGCTCGCGCACTCTCGCCTTTTCCACTTATTTTTATTTTTGATTTATTTTTGATTTATTTTGTCAATTTAAAAAAAATACGCATCGTGCTGTGCTGTTTGTGTTTGCTTGAGTGCATTCGCGCGCTCTCGCTTTCTCCACTTTACAATTTTTTTGTTATTATTTATCTATTCCTGAGAGTTTATCTTAATTTTTATTTGTTTATTTAAATGAAGTCGACCAGTTGCCTGCCCCTTCCTTCCATTATCCGTCACCGAGACAAACTGAACAAAGTTCTGAGGTCGACCTTGTAAAGATAAGGATTCAGGTCTGTCTGCTGTTAACCTTTGCTCCTGCGCGCACTGCCCTTCTCTCCACATTTATGTGTTTGTTTGTTTGTCTATCTAATCTTTTGGGTTTTTATTTCTAATGAGGTCGACCAGTTGTCTATTTATTATTTTTTTTACTACGCATCAAGCTGCGCTGCTTGTCTTTGCTCCTGTGTGCTCGCGCACTCTCGCCTTTTCCACTTATTTTTATTTTTGATTTATTTTGTCAATTTTAAAAAAATACGCATCGTGCTGTGCTGTTTGTGTTTGCTTGAGTGCATTCGCGCGCTCTCGCTTTCTCCACAATTTTTTTGTTATTATTTATCTATTCCTGAGAGTTTATCTTATTTTTTATTTGTTTATTTAAATGAAGTCGACCAGTTGCCTGCCCTTCCTTCCATTATCCGTCACCGAGACAAACTGAACAAATTTCTGAGGTCGACCTTGTAAAGATAAGGATTGAGGTCTGTCTGCTCTTGAACTTTGCTCCTGCGCGCACTGCCCTTCTCTCCACATTTATGTGTTTGTTTGTTTGTCTATCTAATCTTTTGGGTTTTGATTTCTAATGAGGTCGACCAGTTGTCTATTTATTATTTTTTTTACTACGCATCAAGCTGCGCTGCATGTCTTTGCTCCTGTGTGCTCGCACACTCTCGCCTTTTCCACTTATTTTTATTTTTGATTTATTTTTGATTTATTTTGTCAATTTTAAAAAAAAATACGCATCGTGCTGTGCTGTTTGTGTTTGCTTGAGTGCATTCGCGTGCTCTCGCTTTCTCCACTTTACAATTTTTTTGTTATTATTTATCTATTCCTGAGAGTTTATCTTATTTTTTATTTGCGTATTTAAATGAAGTCGACCAGTTGCCTGCCCTTCCTTCCATTATCCGTCACCGAGACAAACTGAACAAAGTTCTGAGGTCGACCTTGTAAAGATAAGGATTCAGGTCTGTCTGCTGTTTACCTTTGCTCCTGCGCGCACTGCTCTTCTCTCCACATTTATGTGTTTGTTTGTTTGTCTATCTAATCTTTTGGGTTTTTATTTCTAATGAGGTCGACCAGTTGTCTATTTATTATTTTTTTTACTACGCATCAAGCTGCGCTGCTTGTCTTTGCTCCTGTGTGCTCGCGCACTCTCGCCTTTTCCACTTATTTTTATTTTTGATTTATTTTGTCAATTTTAAAAAAAATACGCATCGTGCTGTGCTGATTGTGTTTGCTTGAGTGCATTCGCGCGCTCTCGCTTTCTCCACTTTACAATTTTTTTGTTATTATTTATCTATTCCTGAGAGTTTATCTTATTTTTTATTTGTTTATTTAAATGAAGTCGACCAGTTGCCTGCCCTTCCTTCCATTATTCGTCACCGAGACAAACTGAACAAAGTTCTGAGGTCGACCTTGTAAAGATAAGGATTCAGGTCTGTCTGCTGTTTACCTTTGCTCCTGTGCGCACTGCCCTTCTCTCCACATTTAAGTGTTTGTTTGTTTGTCTATCTAATCTTTTGCGTTTTTATTTCTAATGAGGTCGACCAGTTGTCTATTTATTATTTTTTTTACTACGCATCAAGCTGCGCTGCTTGTCTTTGCTCATGTGTGCTCGCGCACTCTCGCCTTTTCCACTTATTTTTATTTTTGATTTATTTTTGATTTATTTTGTCAATTTAAAAAAAATACGCATCGTGCTGTGCTGTTTGTGTTTGCTTGAGTGCATTCGCGCGCTCTCGCTTTCTCCACTTTACAATTTTTTTTGTTATTATTTATCTATTCCTGAGAGTTTATCTTATTTTTTATTTGTTTATTTAAATGAAGTCGACCAGTTGCCTGCCCTTCCTTCCATTATCCGTCACCGAGACAAACTGAACAAAGTTCTGAGGTCGACCTTGTAAAGATAAGGATTCAGGTCTGTCTGCTGTTTACCTTTTCTCCTGCGCGCACTGCCCTTCTCTCAACATTTATGTGTTTGTTTGTCTATCTAATCTTTTGGGTTTTTATTTCTAATGAGGTCGACCAGTTGTCTATTTATTATTTTTTTTACTACGCATCAAGCTGCGCTGCTTGTATTTGCTCCTGTGTGCTCGCGCACTCTCGCCTTTTCCACTTATTTTTATTTTTGATTTATTTTGTCAATTTTAAAAAAAATACGCATCGTGCTGTGCTGTTTGTGCTTGCTTGAGTGCATTCGCGCGCTCTCGCTTTCTCCACTTTACAATTTTTTTGTTATTATTTATCTATTCCTGAGAGTTTATCTTATTTTTAACTTGTTTATTTAAATGAAGTCGACCAGTTGCCTGCCCTTCCTTCCATTATCCATCACCGAGACAAACTGAACAAAGTTCTGATGTCGACCTTGTAAAGAGAAGGATTCAGGTCTGTCTGCAGTTTACCTTTGCTCCTGCGCGCACTGCCCTTCTCTCCACATTTATGTGTTTGTTTGTTTGTCTATCTAATCTTTTGGGTTTTTATTTCTAATGAGGTCGACCAGTTGTCTATTTATTATTTTTTTTACTACGCATCAAGCTGCGCTGCTTGTCTTTGCTCCTGTGTGCTCGCGCACTCTCGCCTTTTCCACTTATTTTTATTTTTGATTTATTTTTGATTTATTTTGTCAATTACAAAAAATACGCATCGTGCTGTGCTGTTTGTGTTTGCTTGAGTGCATTCGCGCGCTCTCGCTTTCTCCACTTTACAATTTTTTTTGTTATTATTTATCTATTCCTGAGAGTTTATCTTATTTTTTATTTGTTTATTTAAATGAAGTCGACCAGTTGCCTGCCCTTCCTTCCATTATCCGTCACCGAGACAAACTGAACAAAGTTCTGAGGTCGACCTTGTAAAGATAAAGATTCAGGTCTGTCTGCTGTGTACCTTGGCTCCTGCGCGCAGTGCCATTCTCTCCACATTTATGTGTTTCTTTGTTTGTCTATCCAATCTTTTGGGTTTTTATTTCTAATGAGGTCGACCAGTTGTCTATTTATTATTTTTTTTACTACGCATCAAGCTGCGCTGCTTGTCTTTGCTCCTGTGTGCTCGCGCACTCTCCCCGCCTTTCCCACTTATTTTTATTTTTGATTTATTTTTGATTTATTTTGTGAATTTGAAAAAAAAATACGCATCGTGCTGTGCTGTTTGTGTTTGCTTGAGTGCATTCGCGCGCTCTCGCTTTCTCCACTTTACAATTTTTTTTATTATTTATCTATTCCTGAGAGTTTATCTTATTTTTTATTTGTTTATTTAAATGAAGTCGACCAGTTGCCTGCCCTTCCTTCCATTATCCGTCACCGAGACAAACTGAACAAAGTTCTGAGGTCGACCTTGTAAAGATAAGGATTCAGGTCTGTCTGCTGTTTACCTTTGCTCCTGCGCGCACTGCCCTTCTCTCCACATTTATGTGTTTGTTTGTTTGTCTATCTAATCTTTTGGGTTTTTATTTCTAATGAGGTCGACCAGTTGTCTATTTATTATTTTTTTTACTACGCATCAAGCTGCGCTGCTTGTCTTTGCTCCTGTGTGCTCGCGAACTCTCGCCTTTTCCACTTATTTTTATTTTTGATTTATTTTTGATTTATTTTGTCAATTTTTTAAAAAAAATACGCATTGTGCTGTGCTGTTTGTGTTTACTTGAGTGCATTCGCGCGCTCTCGCTTTCTCCACTTTACAATTTTTTTGTTATTATTTATCTATTCCTGAGAGTTTATCTTATTTTTTATTTGTTTATTTAAATGAAGTCGACCAGTTGCCTGCCCTTCCTTCCATTATCCGTCACCGAGACAAACTGAACAAAGTTCTGAGGTCGACCTTGTAAAGATAAGGATTCAGGTCTGTCTGCTGTTTACCTTTGCTCCTGCGCGCACTGCCCTTCTCTCCACATTTATGTGTTTGTTTGTTTGTCTATCTAATCTTTTGGGTTTTTATTTCTAATGAGGTCGACCAGTTGTCTATTTATTATTTTTTTTACTACGCATCAAGCTGCGCTGCTTGTCTTTGCTCCTGTGTGCTCGCGCACTCTCGCCTTTTCCACTTATTTTTATTTTTGATTTATTTTGTCAATTTTAAAAAAAATACGCATCGTGCTGTGCTGTTTGTGTTTGCTTGAGTGCATTCGCGCGCTCTCGCTTTCTCCACTTTACAATTTTTTTGTTATTATTTATCTATTCCTGAGAGTTTATCTTATTTTTTATTTGTTTATTTAAATGAAGTCGACCAGTTGCCTGCCCTTCCTTCCATTATTCGTCACCGAGACAAACTGAACAAAGTTCTGAGGTCGACCTTGTAAAGATAAGGATTCAGGTCTGTCTGGTGTTTACCTTTGCTCCTGTGCGCACTGCCCTTCTCTCCACATTTAAGTGTTTGTTTGTTTGTCTATCTAATCTTTTGCGTTTTTATTTCTAATGAGGTCGACCAGTTGTCTATTTATTATTTTTTTTACTACGCATCAAGCTGCGCTGCTTGTCTTTGCTCCTGTGTGCTCGCGCACTCTCGCCTTTTCCACTTATTTTTATTTTTGATTTATTTTTGATTTATTTTGTCAATTTAAAAAAAAATACGCATCGTGCTGTGCTGTTTGTGTTTGCTTGAGTGCATTCGCGCGCTCTCGCTTTCTCCACTTTACAATTTTTTTTGTTATTATTTATCTATTCCTGAGAGTTTATCTTATTTTTTATTTGTTTATTTAAATGAAGTCGACCAGTTGCCTGCCCTTCCTTCCATTATCCGTCACCGAGACAAACTGAACAAAGTTCTGAGGTCGACCTTGTAAAGATAAGGATTCAGGTCTGTCTGCTGTTTACCTTTTCTCCCGCGCGCACTGCCCTTCTCTCAACATTTATGTGTTTGTTTGTCTATCTAATCTTTTGGGTTTTTATTTCTAATGAGGTCGACCAGTTGTCTATTTATTATTTTTTTTACTACGCATCAAGCTGCGCTGCTTGTATTTGCTCCTGTGTGCTCGCGCACTCTCGCCTTTTCCACTTATTTTTATTTTTGATTTATTTTGTCAATTTTAAAAAAAATACGCATCGTGCTGTGCTGTTTGTGTTTGCTTGAGTGCATTCGCGCGCTCTCGCTTTCTCCACTTTACAATTTTTTTGTTATTGTTTATCTATTCCTGAGAGTTTATCTTATTTTTTATATGTTTATTTAAATGAAGTCGACCAGTTGCCTGCCCTTCCTTCCATTATCCGTCACCGAGACAAACTGAACAAAGTTCTGAGGTCGACCTTGTAAAGATAAGCATTCAGGTCTGTCTGCTGTTTACCTTTGCTCCTGCGCGCACTGCCCTTCTCTCCACATTTATGTGTTGTTTGTTTGTCTATCTAATCTTTTGGGTTTTTATTTCTAATGAGGTCGACCAGTTGTCTATTTATTATTTTTTTTACTACGCATCAAGCTGCGCTGCTTGTCTTTGCTCCTGTGTGCTCGCGCACTCTCGCCTTTTCCACTTATTTTTATTTTTGATTTATTTTTGATTTATTTTGTCAATTTTAAAAAAAATACGCATCGTGCTGTGCTGTTTGTGTTTGCTTGAGTGCATTCGCGCGCTCCTCGCTTTCTCCACAATTTTTTTGTTATTATTTATCTATTCCTGAGAGTTTATCTTATTTTTTATTTGTTTATTTAAATGAAGTCGACCAGTTGCCTGCCCTTCCTTCCATTATCCGTCACCGAGACAAACTGAACAAATTTCTGAGGTCGACCTTGCAAAGATAAGGATTGAGGTCTGTCTGCTGTTGAACTTTGCTCCTGCGCGCACTGCCATTCTCTCCACATTTATGTGTTTGTTTGTTTGTCTATCTAATCTTTTGGGTTTTGATTTCTAATGAGGTCGACCAGTTGTCTATTTATTATTTTTTTTACTACGCATCAAGCTGCGCTGCATGTCTTTGCTCCTGTGTGCTCGCGCACTCTCGCCTTTTCCACTTATTTTTATTTTTGATTTATTTTGTCAATTTTAAAAAAAAATACGCATCGTGCTGTGCTGTTTGTGTTTGCTTGAGTGCATTCGCGTGCTCTCGCTTTCTCCACTTTACAATTTTTATGTTATTATTTATCTATTCCTGAGAGTTTATCTTGTTTTTTATTTGTTTATTTAAATGAAGTCGACCAGTTGCCTGCCCTTCCTTCCATTATCCGTCACCGAGACAAACTGAACAAAGTTCTGAGGTCGACCTTGTAAAGATAAGGATTCAGGTCTGTCTGC
>NW_025957988.1:0-39447 GCF_023159225.1 Perognathus longimembris pacificus | reverse complement strand
TCTCCACTTTACAATTTTTTTGTTATTATTTATCCATTCCTGAGAGTTTATCTTATTTTTTATTTGTTTATTTAAATGAAGTCGACAGTTGCCTGCCCTTCCTTCCATTATCCGTCACCGAGACAAACTGAACAAAGTTCTGAGGTCGACCTTGTAAAGATAAGGATTCAGGTCTGTCTGCTGTTTACCTTTGCTCCTGCGCGCACTGCCCTTCTCTCCACATTTATGTGTTTTTTTTGTTTGTCTATCTAATCTTTTGGGTTTTTATTTCTAATGAGGTCGACCAGTTGTCTATTTATTATTTTTTTTACTAAGCATCAAGCTGCGCTACTTGCCTTTGCTCCTGTGTGCTCGCCCACTCTCGCATTTTCCACTTATTTTTATTTTTGATTTATTTTTGATTTATTTTGTCAATTTTAAAAAAATACGCATCGTGCTGTGCTGTTTGTGTTTGCTTGAGTGCATTCGCGCGCTCTCGCTTTCTCCACTTTACAATTTTTTTGTTATTATTTATCTATTCCTGAGAGTTTATCTTATTTTTTATTTGTTTATTTAAATGAAGTCGACCAGTTGCTTGCCCTTCCTTCCATTATCCGTCACCGAGACAAACTGAACAAAGTTCTGAAGTCGACCTTGTAAAGATAAGGATTCAGGTCTGTCTGCTGTTTACCTTTGCTCCTGCGCGCACTGCCCATCTCTCCACATTTATGTGTTTGTTTGTTTGTCTATCTAATCTTTTGGGTTTTTATTTCTAATGAGGTCGACCAGTTGTCTATTTATTATTTTTTTTACTACGCATCAAGCTGCGCTGCTTGTCTTTGCTCCTGTGTGCTCGCGCACTCTCGCCTTTTCCACTTATTTTTATTTTTGATTTATTTTTGATTTATTTTTTCAATTTAAAAAAAAACGCATCGTGCTGTGCTGTTTGTGTTTGCTTGAGTGCATTCGCGCGCTCTCGCTTTCTCCACTTTACAATTTTTTTGTTATTATTTATCTATTCCTGAGAGTTTATCTTATTTTTTATTTGTTTATTTAAATGAAGTCGACCAGTAGCCCGCCCTTCCTTCCATTATCCGTCACCGAGACAAACTGAACAAAGTTCTGAGGTCGACCTTGTAAAGATAAGGATTCAGGTCTGTCTGCTGTTTACCTTTGCTCCTGCGCGCACTGCCCTTCTCTCCACATTTATGTGTTTGTTTGTTTGTCTATCTAATCTTTTGGGTTTTTATTTCTAATGAGGTCGACCAGTTGTCTATTTATTATTTTTTTTACTACGCATCAAGCTGCGCTGCTTGTCTTTGCTCCTGTGTGCTCGCGCACTCTCGCCTTTTCCACTTATTTTTATTTTTGATTTATTTTTGATTTATTTTTCAATTTAAAAAAAAATACGCATCGTGCTGTGCTGTTTGTGTTTGCTTGAGTGCATTCGCGCGCTCTCGCTTTCTCCACTTTACAAATTTTGTTATTATTTATCTATTCCTGAGACTTTATCTTATTTTTTATTTGTTTATTTAAATGAAGTCGACCAGTTGCCTGCCCTTCCTTCCATTATCCGTCACCGAGACAAACTGAACAAAGTTCTGAGGTCGACCTTGTAAAGATAAGGATTCAGGTCTGTCTGCTGTTTACCTTTGCTCCTGCGCGCACTGCCCTTCTCTCCACATTTATGTGTTTGTTTGTTTGTCTATCTAATCTTTTGGGTTTTTATTTCTAATGAGGTCGACCAGTTGTCTATTTATTATTTTTTTTACTAAGCATCAAGCTGCGTTGCTTGCCTTTGTTCCTGTGTGCTCGCGCACTCTCGCCTTTTCCACTTATTTTTATTTTTGATTTATTTTTTATTTACTTTGTCAATTTAAAATAAAAATACGCATCGTGCTGTGCTGTTTGTGTTTGCTTGAGTGCATTTGCGCGCTCTCGCTTTCTCCACTTTACAATTTTTTTGTTATTATTTATCTATTCCTGAGAGTTTATCTTATTTTTTATTTGTTTATTTAAATGAAGTCGACCAGTTGCCTGCCCTTCCTTCCATTATCCGTCACCGAGACAAACTGAACAAAGTTCTGAGGTCGACCTTGTAAAGATAAGGATTCAGGTCTGTCTGCTGTTTACCTTTGCTCCTGCGCGCACTGCCCTTCTCTCCACATTTATGTGTTTGTTTGTTTGTCTATCTAATCTTTTGAGTTTTTATTTCTAATGAGGTCGACCAGTGGTCTATTTATTATTTTTTTTACTACGCATCAAGCTGCGCTGCTTGTCTTTGCTCCTGTGTGCTCGCGCACTCTCGCCTTTTCCACTTATTTTTATTTTTGATTTATTTTTGAATTATTTTGTCAATTTTAAAAAAAATACGCATCGTGCTGTGCTGTTTGTGTTTGCTTGAGTGCATTCGCGCGCTCTCGCTTTCTCCACTTTACAATTTTTTTGTTATTATTTATCTATTCCTGAGAGTTTATCTTATTTTTTATTTGTTTATTTAAATGAAGTCGACCAGTTGCCTGCCCTTCCTTCCATTATCCGTCACCGAGACAAACTGAACAAAGTTCTGAGGTCGACCTTGTAAAGATAAGGATTCAGGTCTGTCTGCTGTTTACCTTTGTTCCTGCCCGCACTGCCCTTCTCTCCACATTTATGTGTTTGTTTGTTTGTCTATCTAATCTTTTGGGTTTTTATTTCTAATGAGGTCGACCAGTTGTCTATTTATTATTTTTTTTACTACATCAAGCTGCGCTGCTTGTCTTTGCTCCTGTGTGCTCGCGCACTCTCGCCTTTTCCACTTATTTTTATTTTTGATTTATTTTTTATTTATTTTGTCAATTTTAAAAAAAAATACGCATCGTGCTGTGCTGTTTGTGTTTGCTTGAGTGCATTCGCGCGCTCTCGCTTTCTCCACTTTACAATTTTTTTGTTATTATTTATCTATTCCTGAGAGTTTATCTTATTTTTTATTTGTTTATTTAAATGAAGTCGACCAGTTGCCTGCCCTTCCTTCCATTATCCGTCACCGAGACAAACTGAACAAAGTTCTGAGGTCGACCTTGTAAAGATAAGGATTCAGGTCTGTCTGCTGTTTACCTTTGCTCCTGCGCGCACTGCCCATCTCTCCACATTTATGTGTTTGTTTGTTTGTCTATCTAATCTTTTGGGTTTTTATTTCTAATGAGGTCGACCAGTTGTCTATTTATTATTTTTTTTACTACGCATCAAGCTGCGCTGCTTGTCTTTGCTCCTGTGTGCTCGCGCACTCTCGCCTTTTCCACTTATTTTTATTTTTGATTTATTTTTGATTTATTTTCAATTTAAAAAAAATACGCATCGTGCTGTGCTGTTTGTGTTTGCTTGAGTGCATTCGCGCGCTCTCGCTTTCTCCACTTTACAATTTTTTTGTTATTATTTATCTATTCCTGAGAGTTTATCTTATTTTTTATTTGTTTATTTAAATGAAGTCGACCAGTTGCCTGCCCTTCCTTCCATTATCCGTCACCGAGACAAACTGAACAAAGTTCTGAGTCGACCTTGTAAAGATAAGGATTCAGGTCTGTCTGCTGTTTACCTTTGCTCCTGCGCGCACTGCCCTTCTCTCCACATTTATGTGTTTGTTTGTTTGTCTATCTAATCTTTTGGGTTTTTATTTCTAATGAGGTCGACCAGTTGTCTATTTATTATTTTTTTTACTACGCATCAAGCTGCGCTGCTTGTCTTTGCTCCTGTGTGCTCGCGCACTCTCGCCTTTTCCACTTATTTTTATTTTTGATTTATTTTTGATTTATTTTTTCAATTTAAAAAAAATACGCATCGTGCTGTGCTGTTTGTGTTTGCTTGAGTGCATTCGCGCGCTCTCGCTTTCTCCACTTTACAATTTTTTTGTTATTATTTATCTATTCCTGAGAGTTTATCTTATTTTTTATTTGTTTATTTAAATGAAGTCGACCAGTAGCCCGCCCTTCCTTCCATTATCCGTCACCGAGACAAACTGAACAAAGTTCTGAGGTCGACCTTGTAAAGATAAGGATTCAGGTCTGTCTGCTGTTTACCTTTGCTCCTGCGCGCACTGCCCTTCTCTCCACATTTATGTGTTTGTTTGTTTGTCTATCTAATCTTTTGGGTTTTTATTTCTAATGAGGTCGACCAGTTGTCTATTTATTATTTTTTTTACTACGCATCAAGCTGCGCTGCTTGTCTTTGCTCCTGTGTGCTCGCGCACTCTCGCCTTTTCCACTTATTTTTATTTTTGATTTATTTTTGATTTATTTTGTCAATTTAAAAAAAAATACGCATCGTGCTGTGCTGTTTGTGTTTGCTTGAGTGCATTCGCGCGCTCTCGCTTTCTCCACTTTACAATTTTTTTGTTATTATTTATCTATTCCTGAGAGTTTATCTTATTTTTTATTTGTTTATTTAAATGAAGTCGACCAGTTGCCTGCCCTTCCTTCCATTATCCGTCACCGAGACAAACTGAACAAAGTTCTGAGGTCGACCTTGTAAAGATAAGGATTCAGGTCTGTCTGCTGTTTACCTTTGCTCCTGCGCGCACTGCCCTTCTCTCCACATTTATGTGTTTGTTTGTTTGTCTATCTAATCTTTTGGGTTTTTATTTCTAATGAGGTCGACCAGTTGTCTATTTATTATTTTTTTTACTACGCATCAAGCTGCGCTGCTTGTCTTTGCTCCTGTGTGCTCGCGCACTCTCGCCTTTTCCACTTATTTTTATTTTTGATTTATTTTTGATTTATTTTGTCAATTTAAAAAAAAATACGCATCGTGCTGTGCTGTTTGTGTTTGCTTGAGTGCATTCGCGCGCTCTCGCTTTCTCCACTTTACAATTTTTTTGTTATTATTTATCTATTCCTGAGAGTTTATCTTATTTTTTATTTGTTTATTTAAATGAAGTCGACCAGTTGCCTGCCCTTCCTTCCATTATCCGTCACCGAGACAAACTGAACAAAGTTCTGAGGTCGACCTTGTAAAGATAAGGATTCAGGTCTGTCTGCTGTTTACCTTTGCTCCTGCGCGCACTGCCCTTCTCTCCACATTTATGTGTTTGTTTGTTTGTCTATCTAATCTTTTGGGTTTTTATTTCTAATGAGGTCGACCAGTTGTCTATTTATTATTTTTTTTACTACGCATCAAGCTGCGCTGCTTGTCTTTGCTCCTGTGTGCTCGCGCACTCTCGCCTTTTCCACTTATTTTTATTTTTGATTTATTTTTGATTTATTTTGTCAATTTAAAAAAAATACGCATCGTGCTGTGCTGTTTGTGTTTGCTTGAGTGCATTCGCGCGCTCTCGCTTTCTCCACTTTACAATTTTTTTGTTATTATTTATCTATTCCTGAGAGTTTATCTTATTTTTTATTTGTTTATTTAAATGAAGTCGACCAGTTGCCTGCCCTTCCTTCCATTATCCGTCACCGAGACAAACTGAACAAAGTTCTGAGGTCGACCTTGTAAAGATAAGGATTCAGGTCTGTCTGCTGTTTACCTTTGCTCCTGCGCGCACTGCCCTTCTCTCCACATTTATGTGTTTGTTTGTTTGTCTATCTAATCTTTTGGGTTTTTATTTCTAATGAGGTCGACCAGTTGTCTATTTATTATTTTTTTTACTAAGCATCAAGCTGCGCTGCTTGTCTTTGCTCCTGTGTGCTCGCGCACTCTCGCCTTTTCCACTTATTTTTATTTTTGATTTATTTTTGATTTATTTTGTCAATTTAAAAAAAAATACGCATCGTGCTGTGCTGTTTGTGTTTGCTTGAGTGCATTCGCGCGCTCTCGCTTTCTCCACTTTACAATTTTTTTGTTATTATTTATCTATTCCTGAGAGTTTATCTTATTTTTTATTTGTTTATTTAAATGAAGTCGACCAGTTGCCTGCCCTTCCTTCCATTATCCGTCACCGAGACAAACTGAACAAAGTTCTGAGGTCGACCTTGTAAAGATAAGGATTCAGGTCTGTCTGCTGTTTACCTTTGCTCCTGCGCGCACTGCCCATCTCTCCACATTTATGTGTTTGTTTGTTTGTCTATCTAATCTTTTGGGTTTTTATTTCTAATGAGGTCGACCAGTTGTCTATTTATTATTTTTTTTACTACGCATCAAGCTGCGCTGCTTGTCTTTGCTCCTGTGTGCTCGCGCACTCTCGCCTTTTCCACTTATTTTTATTTTTGATTTATTTTTGATTTATTTTCAATTTAAAAAAAAATACGCATCGTGCTGTGCTGTTTGTGTTTGCTTGAGTGCATTCGCGCGCTCTCGCTTTCTCCACTTTACAATTTTTTTGTTATTATTTATCTATTCCTGAGAGTTTATCTTATTTTTTATTTGTTTATTTAAATGAAGTCGACCAGTTGCCTGCCCTTCCTTCCATTATCCGTCACCGAGACAAACTGAACAAAGTTCTGATGTCGACCTTGTAAAGATAAGGATTCAGGTCTGTCTGCTGTTTACCTTTGCTCCTGCGCGCACTTCCCTTCTCTCCACATTTATGTGTTTTTTTTGTTTGTCTATCTAATCTTTTGGGTTTTTATTTCTAATGAGGTCGACCAGTTGTCTATTTATTATTTTTTTTACTAAGCATCAAGCTGCGCTACTTGCCTTTGCTCCTGTGTGCTCGCGCACTCTCGCCTTTTCCACTTATTTTTATTTTTGATTTATTTTTGATTTATTTTGTCAATTTTTAAAAAAAATACGCATCGTGCTGTGCTGTTTGTGTTTGCTTGAGTGCATTCGCGCGCTCTCGCTTTCTCCACTTTACAATTTTTTTGTTATTATTTATCTATTCCTGAGAGTTTATCTTATTTTTTATTTGTTTATTTAAATGAAGTCGACCAGTTGCTTGCCCTTCCTTCCATTATCCGTCACCGAGACAAACTGAACAAAGTTCTGAGGTCGACCTTGTAAAGATAAGGATTCAGGTCTGTCTGCTGTTTACCTTTGCTCCTGCGCGCACTGCCCTTCTCTCCACATTTATGTGTTTGTTTGTTTGTCTATCTAATCTTTTGGGTTTTTATTTCTAATGAGGTCGACCAGTTGTCTATTTATTATTTTTTTTACTACGCATCAAGCTGCGCTGCTTGTCTTTGCTCCTGTGTGCTCGCGCACTCTCGCCTTTTCCACTTATTTTTATTTTTGATTTATTTTTGATTTATTTTGTCAATTTAAAAAAAAATACGCATCGTGCTGTGCTGTTTGTGTTTGCTTGAGTGCATTCGCGCGCTCTCGCTTTCTCCACTTTACAATTTTTTTGTTATTATTTATCTATTCCTGAGAGTTTATCTTATTTTTTATTTGTTTATTTAAATGAAGTCGACCAGTTGCCTGCCCTTCCTTCCATTATCCGTCACCGAGACAAACTGAACAAAGTTCTGAGGTCGACCTTGTAAAGATAAGGATTCAGGTCTGTCTGCTGTTTACCTTTGCTCCTGCGCGCACTGCCCTTCTCTCCACATTTATGTGTTTGTTTGTTTGTCTATCTAATCTTTTGGGTTTTTATTTCTAATGAGGTCGACCAGTTGTCTATTTATTATTTTTTTTACTACGCATCAAGCTGCGCTGCTTGTCTTTGCTCCTGTGTGCTCGCGCACTCTCGCCTTTTCCACTTATTTTTATTTTTGATTTATTTTTGTCAATTTAAAAAAAAATACGCATCGTGCTGTGCTGTTTGTGTTTGCTTGAGTGCATTCGCGCGCTCTCGCTTTCTCCACTTTACAATTTTTTTGTTATTATTTATCTATTCCTGAGAGTTTATCTTATTTTTTATTTGTTTATTTAAATGAAGTCGACCAGTTGCCTGCCCTTCCTTCCATTATCCGTCACCGAGACAAACTGAACAAAGTTCTGAGGTCGACCTTGTAAAGATAAGGATTCAGGTCTGTCTGCTGTTTACCTTTGCTCCTGCGCGCACTGCCCTTCTCTCCACATTTATGTGTTTGTTTGTTTGTCTATCTAATCTTTTGGGTTTTTATTTCTAATGAGGTCGACCAGTTGTCTATTTATTATTTTTTTTACTACGCATCAAGCTGCGCTGCTTGTCTTTGCTCCTGTGTGCTCGCGCACTCTCGCCTTTTCCACTTATTTTTATTTTTGATTTATTTTTGATTTATTTGTCAATTTAAAAAAAAACGCATCGTGCTGTGCTGTTTGTGTTTGCTTGAGTGCATTCGCGCGCTCTCGCTTTCTCCACTTTACAATTTTTTTGTTATTATTTATCTATTCCTGAGAGTTTATCTTATTTTTTATTTGTTTATTTAAATGAAGTCGACCAGTTGCCTGCCCTTCCTTCCATTATCCGTCACCGAGACAAACTGAACAAAGTTCTGAGGTCGACCTTGTAAAGATAAGGATTCAGGTCTGTCTGCTGTTTACCTTTGCTCCTGCGCGCACTGCCCTTCTCTCCACATTTATGTGTTTGTTTGTTTGTCTATCTAATCTTTTGGGTTTTTATTTCTAATGAGGTCGACCAGTTGTCTATTTATTATTTTTTTTACTACGCATCAAGCTGCGCTGCTTGTCTTTGCTCCTGTGTGCTCGCGCACTCTCGCCTTTTCCACTTATTTTTATTTTTGATTTATTTTTGAATTATTTTGTCAATTTTAAAAAAAAATACGCATCGTGCTGTGCTGTTTGTGTTTGCTTGAGTGCATTCGCGCGCTCTCGCTTTCTCCACTTTACAATTTTTTTGTTATTATTTATCTATTCCTGAGAGTTTATCTTATTTTTTATTTGTTTATTTAAATGAAGTCGACCAGTTGCCTGCCCTTCCTTCCATTATCCGTCACCGAGACAAACTGAACAAAGTTCTGAGGTCGACCTTGTAAAGATAAGGATTCAGGTCTGTCTGCTGTTTACCTTTGCTCCTGCGCGCACTGCCCATCTCTCCACATTTATGTGTTTGTTTGTTTGTCTATCTAATCTTTTGGGTTTTTATTTCTAATGAGGTCGACCAGTTGTCTATTTATTATTTTTTTTACTACGCATCAAGCTGCGCTGCTTGTCTTTGCTCCTGTGTGCTCGCGCACTCTCGCCTTTTCCACTTATTTTTATTTTTGATTTATTTTTGATTTAGTCAATTTAAAAAAAAATACGCATCGTGCTGTGCTGTTTGTGTTTGCTTGAGTGCATTCGCGCGCTCTCGCTTTCTCCACTTTACAATTTTTTTGTTATTATTTATCTATTCCTGAGAGTTTATCTTATTTTTTATTTGTTTATTTAAATGAAGTCGACCAGTTGCCTGCCCTTCCTTCCATTATCCGTCACCGAGACAAACTGAACAAAGTTCTGATGTCGACCTTGTAAAGATAAGGATTCAGGTCTGTCTGCTGTTTACCTTTGCTCCTGCGCGCACTTCCCTTCTCTCCACATTTATGTGTTTTTTTTGTTTGTCTATCTAATCTTTTGGGTTTTTATTTCTAATGAGGTCGACCAGTTGTCTATTTATTATTTTTTTTACTAAGCATCAAGCTGCGCTACTTGCCTTTGCTCCTGTGTGCTCGCGCACTCTCGCCTTTTCCACTTATTTTTATTTTTGATTTATTTTTGATTTATTTTGTCAATTTTTAAAAAAAATACGCATCGTGCTGTGCTGTTTGTGTTTGCTTGAGTGCATTCGCGCGCTCTCGCTTTCTCCACTTTACAATTTTTTTGTTATTATTTATCTATTCCTGAGAGTTTATCTTATTTTTTATTTGTTTATTTAAATGAAGTCGACCAGTTGCCTGCCCTTCCTTCCATTATCCGTCACCGAGACAAACTGAACAAAGTTCTGAGGTCGACCTTGTAAAGATAAGGATTCAGGTCTGTCTGCTGTTTACCTTTGCTCCTGCGCGCACTGCCCTTCTCTCCACATTTATGTGTTTGTTTGTTTGTCTATCTAATCTTTTGGGTTTTTATTTCTAATGAGGTCGACCAGTTGTCTATTTATTATTTTTTTTACTACGCATCAAGCTGCGCTGCTTGTCTTTGCTCCTGTGTGCTCGCGCACTCTCGCCTTTTCCACTTATTTTTATTTTTGATTTATTTTTGATTTATTTTGTCAATTTAAAAAAAATACGCATCGTGCTGTGCTGTTTGTGTTTGCTTGAGTGCATTCGCGCGCTCTCGCTTTCTCCACTTTACAATTTTTTTGTTATTATTTATCTATTCCTGAGAGTTTATCTTATTTTTTATTTGTTTATTTAAATGAAGTCGACCAGTTGCCTGCCCTTCCTTCCATTATCCGTCACCGAGACAAACTGAACAAAGTTCTGAGGTCGACCTTGTAAAGATAAGGATTCAGGTCTGTCTGCTGTTTACCTTTGCTCCTGCGCGCACTGCCCTTCTCTCCACATTTATGTGTTTGTTTGTTTGTCTATCTAATCTTTTGGGTTTTTATTTCTAATGAGGTCGACCAGTTGTCTATTTATTATTTTTTTTACTACGCATCAAGCTGCGCTGCTTGTCTTTGCTCCTGTGTGCTCGCGCACTCTCGCCTTTTCCACTTATTTTTATTTTTGATTTATTTTTGATTTATTTTGTCAATTTAAAAAAAAATACGCATCGTGCTGTGCTGTTTGTGTTTGCTTGAGTGCATTCGCGCGCTCTCGCTTTCTCCACTTTACAATTTTTTTGTTATTATTTATCTATTCCTGAGAGTTTATCTTATTTTTTATTTGTTTATTTAAATGAAGTCGACCAGTTGCCTGCCCTTCCTTCCATTATCCGTCACCGAGACAAACTGAACAAAGTTCTGAGGTCGACCTTGTAAAGATAAGGATTCAGGTCTGTCTGCTGTTTACCTTTGCTCCTGCGCGCACTGCCCTTCTCTCCACATTTATGTGTTTGTTTGTTTGTCTATCTAATCTTTTGGGTTTTTATTTCTAATGAGGTCGACCAGTTGTCTATTTATTATTTTTTTTACTACGCATCAAGCTGCGCTGCTTGTCTTTGCTCCTGTGTGCTCGCGCACTCTCGCCTTTTCCACTTATTTTTATTTTTGATTTATTTTTGATTTACTTTGTCAATTTAAAAAAAAATACGCATCGTGCTGTGCTGTTTGTGTTTGCTTGAGTGCATTCGCGCGCTCTCGCTTTCTCCACTTTACAATTTTTTTGTTATTATTTATCTATTCCTGAGAGTTTATCTTATTTTTTATTTGTTTATTTAAATGAAGTCGACCAGTTGCCTGCCCTTCCTTCCATTATCCGTCACCGAGACAAACTGAACAAAGTTCTGAGGTCGACCTTGTAAAGATAAGGATTCAGGTCTGTCTGCTGTTTACCTTTGCTCCTGCGCGCACTGCCCTTCTCTCCACATTTATGTGTTTGTTTGTTTGTCTATCTAATCTTTTGGGTTTTTATTTCTAATGAGGTCGACCAGTTGTCTATTTATTATTTTTTTTACTACGCATCAAGCTGCGCTGCTTGTCTTTGCTCCTGTGTGCTCGCGCACTCTCGCCTTTTCCACTTATTTTTATTTTTGATTTATTTTTGAATTATTTTGTCAATTTTAAAAAAAATACGCATCGTGCTGTGCTGTTTGTGTTTGCTTGAGTGCATTCGCGCGCTCTCGCTTTCTCCACTTTACAATTTTTTTGTTATTATTTATCTATTCCTGAGAGTTTATCTTATTTTTTATTTGTTTATTTAAATGAAGTCGACCAGTTGCCTGCCCTTCCTTCCATTATCCGTCACCGAGACAAACTGAACAAAGTTCTGAGGTCGACCTTGTAAAGATAAGGATTCAGGTCTGTCTGCTGTTTACCTTTGCTCCTGCGCGCACTGCCCTTCTCTCCACATTTATGTGTTTGTTTGTTTGTCTATCTAATCTTTTGGGTTTTTATTTCTAATGAGGTCGACCAGTTGTCTATTTATTATTTTTTTTACTACGCATCAAGCTGCGCTGCTTGTCTTTGCTCCTGTGTGCTCGCGCACTCTCGCCTTTTCCACTTATTTTTATTTTTGATTTATTTTTGATTTATTTTGTCAATTTAAAAAAAATACGCATCGTGCTGTGCTGTTTGTGTTTGCTTGAGTGCATTCGCGCGCTCTCGCTTTCTCCACTTTACAATTTTTTTGTTATTATTTATCTATTCCTGAGAGTTTATCTTATTTTTTATTTGTTTATTTAAATGAAGTCGACCAGTTGCCTGCCCTTCCTTCCATTATCCGTCACCGAGACAAACTGAACAAAGTTCTGAGGTCGACCTTGTAAAGATAAGGATTCAGGTCTGTCTGCTGTTTACCTTTGCTCCTGCGCGCACTGCCCTTCTCTCCACATTTATGTGTTTGTTTGTTTGTCTATCTAATCTTTTGGGTTTTTATTTCTAATGAGGTCGACCAGTTGTCTATTTATTATTTTTTTTACTACGCATCAAGCTGCGCTGCTTGTCTTTGCTCCTGTGTGCTCGCGCACTCTCGCCTTTTCCACTTATTTTTATTTTTGATTTATTTTTGATTTATTTTGTCAATTTAAAAAAAAATACGCATCGTGCTGTGCTGTTTGTGTTTGCTTGAGTGCATTCGCGCGCTCTCGCTTTCTCCACTTTACAATTTTTTTGTTATTATTTATCTATTCCTGAGAGTTTATCTTATTTTTTATTTGTTTATTTAAATGAAGTCGACCAGTTGCCTGCCCTTCCTTCCATTATCCGTCACCGAGACAAACTGAACAAAGTTCTGAGTCGACCTTGTAAAGATAAGGATTCAGGTCTGTCTGCTGTTTACCTTTGCTCCTGCGCGCACTGCCCTTCTCTCCACATTTATGTGTTTGTTTGTTTGTCTATCTAATCTTTTGGGTTTTTATTTCTAATGAGGTCGACCAGTTGTCTATTTATTATTTTTTTTACTAAGCATCAAGCTGCGCTGCTTGCTTTGCTCCTGTGTGCTCGCGCACTCTCGCCTTTTCCACTTATTTTTATTTTTGATTTATTTTTGATTTATTTTGTCAATTTAAAAAAAATACGCATCGTGCTGTGCTGTTTGTGTTTGCTTGAGTGCATTCGCGCGCTCTCGCTTTCTCCACTTTACAATTTTTTTGTTATTATTTATCTATTCCTGAGAGTTTATCTTATTTTTTATTTGTTTATTTAAATGAAGTCGACCAGTTGCCTGCCCTTCCTTCCATTATCCGTCACCGAGACAAACTGAACAAAGTTCTGAGGTCGACCTTGTAAAGATAAGGATTCAGGTCTGTCTGCTGTTTACCTTTGCTCCTGCGCGCACTGCCCTTCTCTCCACATTTATGTGTTTGTTTGTTTGTCTATCTAATCTTTTGGGTTTTTATTTCTAATGAGGTCGACCAGTTGTCTATTTATTATTTTTTTTACTACGCATCAAGCTGCGCTGCTTGTCTTTGCTCCTGTGTGCTCGCGCACTCTCGCCTTTTCCACTTATTTTTATTTTTGATTTATTTTTGATTTATTTTGTCAATTTAAAAAAAAATACGCATCGTGCTGTGCTGTTTGTGTTTGCTTGAGTGCATTCGCGCGCTCTCGCTTTCTCCACTTTACAATTTTTTTGTTATTATTTATCTATTCCTGAGAGTTTATCTTATTTTTTATTTGTTTATTTAAATGAAGTCGACCAGTTGCCTGCCCTTCCTTCCATTATCCGTCACCGAGACAAACTGAACAAAGTTCTGAGGTCGACCTTGTAAAGATAAGGATTCAGGTCTGTCTGCTGTTTACCTTTGCTCCTGCGCGCACTGCCCTTCTCTCCACATTTATGTGTTTGTTTGTTTGTCTATCTAATCTTTTGGGTTTTTATTTCTAATGAGGTCGACCAGTTGTCTATTTATTATTTTTTTTACTACGCATCAAGCTGCGCTGCTTGTCTTTGCTCCTGTGTGCTCGCGCACTCTCGCCTTTTCCACTTATTTTTATTTTTGATTTATTTTTGATTTATTTTGTCAATTTAAAAAAAAATACGCATCGTGCTGTGCTGTTTGTGTTTGCTTGAGTGCATTCGCGCGCTCTCGCTTTCTCCACTTTACAATTTTTTTGTTATTATTTATCTATTCCTGAGAGTTTATCTTATTTTTTATTTGTTTATTTAAATGAAGTCGACCAGTTGCCTGCCCTTCCTTCCATTATCCGTCACCGAGACAAACTGAACAAAGTTCTGAGGTCGACCTTGTAAAGATAAGGATTCAGGTCTGTCTGCTGTTTACCTTTGCTCCTGCGCGCACTGCCCTTCTCTCCACATTTATGTGTTTGTTTGTTTGTCTATCTAATCTTTTGGGTTTTTATTTCTAATGAGGTCGACCAGTTGTCTATTTATTATTTTTTTTACTACGCATCAAGCTGCGCTGCTTGTCTTTGCTCCTGTGTGCTCGCGCACTCTCGCCTTTTCCACTTATTTTTATTTTTGATTTATTTTTGATTTATTTTGTCAATTTAAAAAAAATACGCATCGTGCTGTGCTGTTTGTGTTTGCTTGAGTGCATTCGCGCGCTCTCGCTTTCTCCACTTTACAATTTTTTTGTTATTATTTATCTATTCCTGAGAGTTTATCTTATTTTTTATTTGTTTATTTAAATGAAGTCGACCAGTTGCCTGCCCTTCCTTCCATTATCCGTCACCGAGACAAACTGAACAAAGTTCTGAGGTCGACCTTGTAAAGATAAGGATTCAGGTCTGTCTGCTGTTTACCTTTGCTCCTGCGCGCACTGCCCTTCTCTCCACATTTATGTGTTTGTTTGTTTGTCTATCTAATCTTTTGGGTTTTTATTTCTAATGAGGTCGACCAGTTGTCTATTTATTATTTTTTTTACTACGCATCAAGCTGCGCTGCTTGTCTTTGCTCCTGTGTGCTCGCGCACTCTCGCCTTTTCCACTTATTTTTATTTTTGATTTATTTTTGATTTATTTTGTCAATTTTAAAAAAAATACGCATCGTGCTGTGCTGTTTGTGTTTGCTTGAGTGCATTCGCGCGCTCTCGCTTTCTCCACTTTACAATTTTTTTGTTATTATTTATCTATTCCTGAGAGTTTATCTTATTTTTTATTTGTTTATTTAAATGAAGTCGACCAGTTGCCTGCCCTTCCTTCCATTATCCGTCACCGAGACAAACTGAACAAAGTTCTGAGGTCGATCTTGTAAAGATAAGGATTCAGGTCTGTCTGCTGTTTACCTTTGCTCCTGCGCGCACTGCCCATCTCTCCACATTTATGTGTTTGTTTGTTTGTCTATCAAATCTTTTGGGTTTTTATTTCTAATGAGGTCGACCAGTTGTCTATTTATTATTTTTTTTACTACGCATTAAGCTGCGCTGCTTGTCTTTCCTCCTGTGTGCTCGCGCACTCTCGCCTTTTCCACTTATTTTTATTTTTGATTTACATTGTCAATTTAAAAAAAAATACGCATCGTGCTGTGCTGTTTGTGTTTGCTTGAGTGCACTCGCGCGCTCTCGCTTTCTTCACTTTACAATTTTTTTGTTATTATTTATCTATTCCTGAGAGTTTATCTTATTTTTTATTTGTTTATTTAAATGAAGTCGACCAGTTGCCTGCCCTTCCTTCCATTATCCGTCACCGAGACAAACTGAACAAAGTTCTGATGTCGACCTTGTAAAGATAAGGATTCAGGTCTGTCTGCTGTTTACCTTTGCTCCTGCGCGCACTTCCCTTCTCTCCACATTTATGTGTTTTTTTTGTTTGTCTATCTAATCTTTTGGGTTTTTATTTCTAATGAGGTCGACCAGTTGTCTATTTATTATTTTTTTTACTAAGCATCAAGCTACGCTACTTGCCTTTGATCCTGTGTGCTCGCGCACTCTCGCCTTTTCCACTTATTTTTATTTTTGATTTATTTTTGATTTATTTTGTCAATTTTTAAAAAAAATACGCATCGTGCTGTGCTGTTTGTGTTTGCTTGAGTGCATTCGCGCGCTCTCGCTTTCTCCACTTTACAATTTTTTTGTTATTATTTATCTATTCCTGAGAGTTTATCTTATTTTTTATTTGTTTATTTAAATGAAGTCGACCAGTTGCCTGCACTTCCTTCCATTATCCGTCACCGAGAGAAACTGAACAAAGTTCTGAGGTCGACCTTGTAAAGATAAGGATTCAGGTCTGTCTGCTGTTTACCTTTGCTCCTGCGCGCACTGCCCTTCTCTCCACATTTATGTGTTTGTTTGTTTCTCTATCTAATCTTTTGGGTTTTTATTTCTAATGAGGTCGACCAGTTGTCTATTTATTATTTTTTTTACTTCGCATCAAGCTGCGCTGCTGGTCTTTGCTCCTGTGTGCTCGCGCACTCTTGCCTTTTCCACTTATTTTTATTTTTGATTTATTTTTGATTTATTTTGTCAATTTAAAAAAAATACGCATCGTGCTGTGCTGTTTGTGTTTGCTTGAGTGCATTCGCGCGCTCTCGCTTTCTCCACTTTACAATTTTTTTGTTATTATTTATCTATTCCTGAGAGTTTATCTTATTTTTTATTTGTTTATTTAAATGAAGTCGACCAGTTGCCTGCCCTTCCTTCCATTATCCGTCACCGAGACAAACTGAACAAAGTTCTGAGGTCGACCTTGTAAAGATAAGGATTCAGGTCTGTCTGCTGTTTACCTTTGTTCCTGCCCGCACTGCCCTTCTCTCCACATTTATGTGTTTGTTTGTTTGTCTATCTAATCTTTTGGGTTTTTATTTCTAATGAGGTCGACCAGTTGTCTATTTATTATTTTTTTTACTACGCATCAAGCTGCGCTGCTTGTCTTTGCTCCTGTGTGCTCGCGCACTCTCGCCTTTTCCACTTATTTTTATTTTTGATTTATTTTTTATTTATTTTGTCAATTTTAAAAAAAAATACGCATCTTGCTGTGCTGTTTGTGTTTGCTTGAGTGCATTCGCGCGCTCTCGCTTTCTCCACTTTACAATTTTTTTGTTATTATTTATCTATTCCTGAGAGTTTATCTTATTTTTTATTTGTTTTTTTAAATGAAGTCGACCAGTTGCCTGCCCTTCCTTCCATTATCCGTCACCGAGACAAACTGAACAAAGGTCTGAGGTCGACCTTGTAAAGATAAGGATTCAGGTCTGTCTGCTGTTTACCTTTGCTCCTGCGCGCACTGCCCTTCTCTCCACATTTATGTGTTTGTTTGTTTGTCTATCTAATCTTTTGGGTTTTTATTTCTAATGAGGTCGACCAGTTGTCTATTTTTATTTTTTTTACTACGCATCAAGCTGCGCTGCTTGTCTTTGCTCCTGTGTGCTCGCGCACTCTCGCCTTTTCCACTTATTTTTATTTTTGATTTATTTTTGATCAATTTAAAAAAAAATACGCATCGTGCTGTGCTGTTTGTGTTTGCTTGAGTGCATTCGCGCGCTCTCGCTTTCTCCACTTTACAATTTTTTTGTTATTATTTATCTATTCCTGAGAGTTTATCTTATTTTTTATTTGTTTATTTAAATGAAGTCGACCAGTTGCCCGCCCTTCCTTCCATTATCCGTCACCGAGACAAACTGAACAAAGTTCTGAGGTCGACCTTGTAAAGATAAGGATTCAGGTCTGTCTGCTGTTTACCTTTGCTCCTGCGCGCACTGCCCTTCTCTCCACATTTATGTGTTTGTTTGTTTGTCTATCTAATCTTTTGGGTTTTTATTTCTAATGAGGTCGACCAGTTGTCTATTTATTATTTTTTTTACTACGCATCAAGCTGCGCTGCTTGTCTTTGCTCCTGTGTGCTCGCGCACTCTCGCCTTTTCCACTTATTTTTATTTTTGATTTATTTTTGATTTATTTTGTCAATTTTAAAAAAAATACGCATCGTGCTGTGCTGTTTGTGTTTGCTTGAGTGCATTCGCGCGCTCTCGCTTTCTCCACTTTACAATTTTTTTGTTATTATTTATCTATTCCTGAGAGTTTATCTTATTTTTTATTTGTTTATTTAAATGAAGTCGACCAGTTGCCTGCCCTTCCTTCCATTATCCGTCACCGAGACAAACTGAACAAAGTTCTGAGGTCGATCTTGTAAAGATAAGGATTCAGGTCTGTCTGCTGTTTACCTTTGCTCCTGCGCGCACTGCCCATCTCTCCACATTTATGTGTTTGTTTGTTTGTCTATCAATCTTTTGGGTTTTTATTTCTAATGAGGTCGACCAGTTGTCTATTTATTATTTTTTTTACTACGCATTAAGCTGCGCTGCTTGTCTTTCCTCCTGTGTGCTCGCGCACTCTCGCCTTTTCCACTTATTTTTATTTTTGATTTACATTGTCAATTTAAAAAAAAATACGCATCGTGCTGTGCTGTTTGTGTTTGCTTGAGTGCACTCGCGCGCTCTCGCTTTCTTCACTTTACAATTTTTTTGTTATTATTTATCTATTCCTGAGAGTTTATCTTATTTTTTATTTGTTTATTTAAATGAAGTCGACCAGTTGCCTGCCCTTCCTTCCATTATCCGTCACCGAGACAAACTGAACAAAGTTCTGATGTCGACCTTGTAAAGATAAGGATTCAGGTCTGTCTGCTGTTTACCTTTGCTCCTGCGCGCACTTCCCTTCTCTCCACATTTATGTGTTTTTTTTGTTTGTCTATCTAATCTTTTGGGTTTTTATTTCTAATGAGGTCGACCAGTTGTCTATTTATTATTTTTTTTACTAAGCATCAAGCTACGCTACTTGCCTTTGATCCTGTGTGCTCGCGCACTCTCGCCTTTTCCACTTATTTTTATTTTTGATTTATTTTTGATTTATTTTGTCAATTTAAAAAAAATACGCATCGTGCTGTGCTGTTTGTGTTTGCTTGAGTGCATTCGCGCGCTCTCGCTTTCTCCACTTTACAATTTTTTTGTTATTATTTATCTATTCCTGAGAGTTTATCTTATTTTTTATTTGTTTATTTAAATGAAGTCGACCAGTTGCCTGCACTTCCTTCCATTATCCGTCACCGAGAGAAACTGAACAAAGTTCTGAGGTCGACCTTGTAAAGATAAGGATTCAGGTCTGTCTGCTGTTTACCTTTGCTCCTGCGCGCACTGCCCTTCTCTCCACATTTATGTGTTTGTTTGTTTCTCTATCTAATCTTTTGGGTTTTTATTTCTAATGAGGTCGACCAGTTGTCTATTTATTATTTTTTTTACTTCGCATCAAGCTGCGCTGCTGGTCTTTGCTCCTGTGTGCTCGCGCACTCTTGCCTTTTCCACTTATTTTTATTTTTGATTTATTTTTGATTTATTTTGTCAATTTAAAAAAAATACGCATCGTGCTGTGCTGTTTGTGTTTGCTTGAGTGCATTCGCGCGCTCTCGCTTTCTCCACTTTACAATTTTTTTGTTATTATTTATCTATTCCTGAGAGTTTATCTTATTTTTTATTTGTTTATTTAAATGAAGTCGACCAGTTGCCTGCCCTTCCTTCCATTATCCGTCACCGAGACAAACTGAACAAAGTTCTGAGGTCGACCTTGTAAAGATAAGGATTCAGGTCTGTCTGCTGTTTACCTTTGCTCCTGCGCGCACTGCCCTTCTCTCCACATTTATGTGTTTGTTTGTTTGTCTATCTAATCTTTTGGGTTTTTATTTCTAATGAGGTCGACCAGTTGTCTATTTATTATTTTTTTTACTACGCATCAAGCTGCGCTGCTTGTCTTTGCTCCTGTGTGCTCGCGCACTCTCGCCTTTTCCACTTATTTTTATTTTTGATTTATTTTTTATTTATTTTGTCAATTTTAAAAAAAAATACGCATCGTTGCTGTGCTGTTTGTGTTTGCTTGAGTGCATTCGCGCGCTCTCGCTTTCTCCACTTTACAATTTTTTTGTTATTATTTATCTATTCCTGAGAGTTTATCTTATTTTTTATTTGTTTATTTAAATGAAGTCGACCAGTTGCCTGCCCTTCCTTCCATTATCCGTCACCGAGACAAACTGAACAAAGTTCTGAGGTCGACCTTGTAAAGATAAGGATTCAGGTCTGTCTGCTGTTTACCTTTGCTCCTGCGCGCACTGCCCTTCTCTCCACATTTATGTGTTTGTTTGTTTGTCTATCTAATCTTTTGGGTTTTTATTTCTAATGAGGTCGACCAGTTGTCTATTTATTATTTTTTTTACTACGCATCAAGCTGCGCTGCTTGTCTTTGCTCCTGTGTGCTCGCGCACTCTCGCCTTTTCCACTTATTTTTATTTTTGATTTATTTTTGATTTATTTGTCAATTTAAAAAAAATACGCATCGTGCTGTGCTGTTTGTGTTTGCTTGAGTGCATTCGCGCGCTCTCGCTTTCTCCACTTTACAATTTTTTTGTTATTATTTATCTATTCCTGAGAGTTTATCTTATTTTTTATTTGTTTATTTAAATGAAGTCGACCAGTTGCCTGCCCTTCCTTCCATTATCCGTCACCGAGACAAACTGAACAAAGTTCTGAGGTCGACCTTGTAAAGATAAGGATTCAGGTCTGTCTGCTGTTTACCTTTGCTCCTGCGCGCACTGCCCTTCTCTCCACATTTATGTGTTTGTTTGTTTGTCTATCTAATCTTTTGGGTTTTTATTTCTAATGAGGTCGACCAGTTGTCTATTTATTATTTTTTTTACTACGCATCAAGCTGCGCTGCTTGTCTTTGCTCCTGTGTGCTCGCGCACTCTCGCCTTTTCCACTTATTTTTATTTTTGATTTATTTTTGATTTATTTTGTCAATTTAAAAAAAATACGCATCGTGCTGTGCTGTTTGTGTTTGCTTGAGTGCATTCGCGCGCTCTCGCTTTCTCCACTTTACAATTTTTTTGTTATTATTTATCTATTCCTGAGAGTTTATCTTATTTTTTATTTGTTTATTTAAATGAAGTCGACCAGTTGCCTGCCCTTCCTTCCATTATCCGTCACCGAGACAAACTGAACAAAGTTCTGAGGTCGACCTTGTAAAGATAAGGATTCAGGTCTGTCTGCTGTTTACCTTTGCTCCTGCGCGCACTGCCCTTCTCTCCACATTTATGTGTTTGTTTGTTTGTCTATCTAATCTTTTGGGTTTTTATTTCTAATGAGGTCGACCAGTTGTCTATTTATTATTTTTTTTACTACGCATCAAGCTGCGCTGCTTGTCTTTGCTCCTGTGTGCTCGCGCACTCTCGCCTTTTCCACTTATTTTTATTTTTGATTTATTTTTGATCAATTTAAAAAAAATACGCATCGTGCTGTGCTGTTTGTGTTTGCTTGAGTGCATTCGCGCGCTCTCGCTTTCTCCACTTTACAATTTTTTTGTTATTATTTATCTATTCCTGAGAGTTTATCTTATTTTTTATTTGTTTATTTAAATGAAGTCGACCAGTTGCCTGCCCTTCCTTCCATTATCCGTCACCGAGACAAACTGAACAAAGTTCTGAGGTCGACCTTGTAAAGATAAGGATTCAGGTCTGTCTGCTGTTTACCTTTGCTCCTGCGCGCACTGCCCTTCTCTCCACATTTATGTGTTTGTTTGTTTGTCTATCTAATCTTTTGGGTTTTTATTTCTAATGAGGTCGACCAGTTGTCTATTTATTATTTTTTTTACTACGCATCAAGCTGCGCTGCTTGTCTTTGCTCCTGTGTGCTCGCGCACTCTCGCCTTTTCCACTTATTTTTATTTTTGATTTATTTTTGATTTACTTTGTCAATTTAAAAAAAAATACGCATCGTGCTGTGCTGTTTGTGTTTGCTTGAGTGCATTCGCGCGCTCTCGCTTTCTCCACTTTACAATTTTTTTGTTATTATTTATCTATTCCTGAGAGTTTATCTTATTTTTTATTTGTTTATTTAAATGAAGTCGACCAGTTGCCTGCCCTTCCTTCCATTATCCGTCACCGAGACAAACTGAACAAAGTTCTGAGGTCGACCTTGTAAAGATAAGGATTCAGGTCTGTCTGCTGTTTACCTTTGCTCCTGCGCGCACTGCCCTTCTCTCCACATTTATGTGTTTGTTTGTTTGTCTATCTAATCTTTTGGGTTTTTATTTCTAATGAGGTCGACCAGTTGTCTATTTATTATTTTTTTTACTACGCATCAAGCTGCGCTGCTTGTCTTTGCTCCTGTGTGCTCGCGCACTCTCGCCTTTTCCACTTATTTTTATTTTTGATTTATTTTTGATTTATTTTGTCAATTTAAAAAAAATACGCATCGTGCTGTGCTGTTTGTGTTTGCTTGAGTGCATTCGCGCGCTCTCGCTTTCTCCACTTTACAATTTTTTTGTTATTATTTATCTATTCCTGAGAGTTTATCTTATTTTTTATTTGTTTATTTAAATGAAGTCGACCAGTTGCCTGCCCTTCCTTCCATTATCCGTCACCGAGACAAACTGAACAAAGTTCTGAGGTCGACCTTGTAAAGATAAGGATTCAGGTCTGTCTGCTGTTTACCTTTGCTCCTGCGCGCACTGCCCTTCTCTCCACATTTATGTGTTTGTTTGTTTGTCTATCTAATCTTTTGGGTTTTTATTTCTAATGAGGTCGACCAGTTGTCTATTTATTATTTTTTTTACTACGCATCAAGCTGCGCTGCTTGTCTTTGCTCCTGTGTGCTCGCGCACTCTCGCCTTTTCCACTTATTTTTATTTTTGATTTATTTTGTCAATTTAAAAAAAATACGCATCGTGCTGTGCTGTTTGTGTTTGCTTGAGTGCATTCGCGCGCTCTCGCTTTCTCCACTTTACAATTTTTTTGTTATTATTTATCTATTCCTGAGAGTTTATCTTATTTTTTATTTGTTTATTTAAATGAAGTCGACCAGTTGCCTGCCCTTCCTTCCATTATCCGTCACCGAGACAAACTGAACAAAGTTCTGAGGTCGACCTTGTAAAGATAAGGATTCAGGTCTGTCTGCTGTTTACCTTTGCTCCTGCGCGCACTGCCCTTCTCTCCACATTTATGTGTTTGTTTGTTTGTCTATCTAATCTTTTGGGTTTTTATTTCTAATGAGGTCGACCAGTTGTCTATTTATTATTTTTTTTACTACGCATCAAGCTGCGCTGCTTGTCTTTGCTCCTGTGTGCTCGCGCACTCTCGCCTTTTCCACTTATTTTTATTTTTGATTTATTTTTGATTTATTTTGTCAATTTTAAAAAAAAATACGCATCGTGCTGTGCTGTTTGTGTTTGCTTGAGTGCATTCGCGCGCTCTCGCTTTCTCCACTTTACAATTTTTTTGTTATTATTTATCTATTCCTGAGAGTTTATCTTATTTTTTATTTGTTTATTTAAATGAAGTCGACCAGTTGCCTGCCCTTCCTTCCATTATCCGTCACCGAGACAAACTGAACAAAGTTCTGAGGTCGACCTTGTAAAGATAAGGATTCAGGTCTGTCTGCTGTTTACCTTTGCTCCTGCGCGCACTGCCCTTCTCTCCACATTTATGTGTTTGTTTGTTTGTCTATCTAATCTTTTGGGTTTTTATTTCTAATGAGGTCGACCAGTTGTCTATTTATTATTTTTTTTACTACGCATCAAGCTGCGCTGCTTGTCTTTGCTCCTGTGTGCTCGCGCACTCTCGCCTTTTCCACTTATTTTTATTTTTGATTTATTTTTGATTTATTTTGTCAATTTAAAAAAAATACGCATCGTGCTGTGCTGTTTGTGTTTGCTTGAGTGCATTCGCGCGCTCTCGCTTTCTCCACTTTACAATTTTTTTGTTATTATTTATCTATTCCTGAGAGTTTATCTTATTTTTTATTTGTTTATTTAAATGAAGTCGACCAGTTGCCCGCCCTTCCTTCCATTATCCGTCACCGAGACAAACTGAACAAAGTTCTGAGGTCGACCTTGTAAAGATAAGGATTCAGGTCTGTCTGCTGTTTACCTTTGCTCCTGCGCGCACTGCCCTTCTCTCCACATTTATGTGTTTGTTTGTTTGTCTATCTAATCTTTTGGGTTTTTATTTCTAATGAGGTCGACCAGTTGTCTATTTATTATTTTTTTTACTACGCATCAAGCTGCGCTGCTTGTCTTTGCTCCTGTGTGCTCGCGCACTCTCGCCTTTTCCACTTATTTTTATTTTTGATTTATTTTTGATTTATTTTGTCAATTTTAAAAAAAATACGCATCGTGCTGTGCTGTTTGTGTTTGCTTGAGTGCATTCGCGCGCTCTCGCTTTCTCCACTTTACAATTTTTTTGTTATTATTTATCTATTCCTGAGAGTTTATCTTATTTTTTATTTGTTTATTTAAATGAAGTCGACCAGTTGCCTGCCCTTCCTTCCATTATCCGTCACCGAGACAAACTGAACAAAGTTCTGAGGTCGACCTTGTAAAGATAAGGATTCAGGTCTGTCTGCTGTTTACCTTTGCTCCTGCGCGCACTGCCCTTCTCTCCACATTTATGTGTTTGTTTGTTTGTCTATCTAATCTTTTGGGTTTTTATTTCTAATGAGGTCGACCAGTTGTCTATTTATTATTTTTTTTACTACGCATCAAGCTGCGCTGCTTGTCTTTGCTCCTGTGTGCTCGCGCACTCTCGCCTTTTCCACTTATTTTTATTTTTGATTTACATTGTCAATTTAAAAAAAAATACGCATCGTGCTGTGCTGTTTGTGTTTGCTTGAGTGCATTCGCGCGCTCTCGCTTTCTCCACTTTACAATTTTTTTGTTATTATTTATCTATTCCTGAGAGTTTATCTTATTTTTTATTTGTTTATTTAAATGAAGTCGACCAGTTGCCTGCCCTTCCTTCCATTATCCGTCACCGAGACAAACTGAACAAAGTTCTGAGGTCGACCTTGTAAAGATAAGGATTCAGGTCTGTCTGCTGTTTACCTTTGCTCCTGCGCGCACTGCCCTTCTCTCCACATTTATGTGTTTGTTTGTTTGTCTATCTAATCTTTTGGGTTTTTATTTCTAATGAGGTCGACCAGTTGTCTATTTATTATTTTTTTTACTAAGCATCAAGCTGCGCTGCTTGCTTTGCTCCTGTGTGCTCGCGCACTCTCGCCTTTTCCACTTATTTTTATTTTTGATTTATTTTTGATTTATTTTGTCAATTTTTAAAAAAAATACGCATCGTGCTGTGCTGTTTGTGTTTGCTTGAGTGCATTCGCGCGCTCTCGCTTTCTCCACTTTACAATTTTTTTGTTATTATTTATCTATTCCTGAGAGTTTATCTTATTTTTTATTTGTTTATTTAAATGAAGTCGACCAGTTGCCTGCCCTTCCTTCCATTATCCGTCACCGAGACAAACTGAACAAAGTTCTGAGGTCGACCTTGTAAAGATAAGGATTCAGGTCTGTCTGCTGTTTACCTTTGCTCCTGCGCGCACTGCCCTTCTCTCCACATTTATGTGTTTGTTTGTTTGTCTATCTAATCTTTTGGGTTTTTATTTCTAATGAGGTCGACCAGTTGTCTATTTATTATTTTTTTTACTTCGCATCAAGCTGCGCTGCTTGGTCTTTGCTCCTGTGTGCTCGCGCACTCTCGCCTTTTCCACTTATTTTTATTTTTGATTTATTTTTGATTTATTTTGTCAATTTAAAAAAAATACGCATCGTGCTGTGCTGTTTGTGTTTGCTTGAGTGCATTCGCGCGCTCTCGCTTTCTCCACTTTACAATTTTTTTGTTATTATTTATCTATTCCTGAGAGTTTATCTTATTTTTTATTTGTTTATTTAAATGAAGTCGACCAGTTGCCTGCCCTTCCTTCCATTATCCGTCACCGAGACAAACTGAACAAAGTTCTGAGGTCGACCTTGTAAAGATAAGGATTCAGGTCTGTCTGCTGTTTACCTTTGCTCCTGCGCGCACTGCCCTTCTCTCCACATTTATGTGTTTGTTTGTTTGTCTATCTAATCTTTTGGGTTTTTATTTCTAATGAGGTCGACCAGTTGTCTATTTATTATTTTTTTTACTACGCATCAAGCTGCGCTGCTTGTCTTTGCTCCTGTGTGCTCGCGCACTCTCGCCTTTTCCACTTATTTTTATTTTTGATTTATTTTTTATTTATTTTGTCAATTTTAAAAAAAAATACGCATCGTTGCTGTGCTGTTTGTGTTTGCTTGAGTGCATTCGCGCGCTCTCGCTTTCTCCACTTTACAATTTTTTTGTTATTATTTATCTATTCCTGAGAGTTTATCTTATTTTTTATTTGTTTTTTAAATGAAGTCGACCAGTTGCCTGCCCTTCCTTCCATTATCCGTCACCGAGACAAACTGAACAAAGTCTGAGGTCGACCTTGTAAAGATAAGGATTCAGGTCTGTCTGCTGTTTACCTTTGCTCCTGCGCGCACTGCCCTTCTCTCCACATTTATGTGTTTGTTTGTTTGTCTATCTAATCTTTTGGGTTTTTATTTCTAATGAGGTCGACCAGTTGTCTATTTATTATTTTTTTTACTACGCATCAAGCTGCGCTGCTTGTCTTTGCTCCTGTGTGCTCGCGCACTCTCGCCTTTTCCACTTATTTTTATTTTTGATTTATTTTTGATCAATTTAAAAAAAATACGCATCGTGCTGTGCTGTTTGTGTTTGCTTGAGTGCATTCGCGCGCTCTCGCTTTCTCCACTTTACAATTTTTTTGTTATTATTTATCTATTCCTGAGAGTTTATCTTATTTTTTATTTGTTTATTTAAATGAAGTCGACCAGTTGCCTGCCCTTCCTTCCATTATCCGTCACCGAGACAAACTGAACAAAGTTCTGAGGTCGACCTTGTAAAGATAAGGATTCAGGTCTGTCTGCTGTTTACCTTTGCTCCTGCGCGCACTGCCCTTCTCTCCACATTTATGTGTTTGTTTGTTTGTCTATCTAATCTTTTGGGTTTTTATTTCTAATGAGGTCGACCAGTTGTCTATTTATTATTTTTTTTACTACGCATCAAGCTGCGCTGCTTGTCTTTGCTCCTGTGTGCTCGCGCACTCTCGCCTTTTCCACTTATTTTTATTTTTGATTTATTTTTGATTTATTTTGTCAATTTTAAAAAAAATACGCATCGTGCTGTGCTGTTTGTGTTTGCTTGAGTGCATTCGCGCGCTCTCGCTTTCTCCACTTTACAATTTTTTTGTTATTATTTATCTATTCCTGAGAGTTTATCTTATTTTTTATTTGTTTATTTAAATGAAGTCGACCAGTTGCCTGCCCTTCCTTCCATTATCCGTCACCGAGACAAACTGAACAAAGTTCTGAGGTCGACCTTGTAAAGATAAGGATTCAGGTCTGTCTGCTGTTTACCTTTGCTCCTGCGCGCACTGCCCTTCTCTCCACATTTATGTGTTTGTTTGTTTGTCTATCTAATCTTTTGGGTTTTTATTTCTAATGAGGTCGACCAGTTGTCTATTTATTATTTTTTTTACTACGCATCAAGCTGCGCTGCTTGTCTTTGCTCCTGTGTGCTCGCGCACTCTCGCCTTTTCCACTTATTTTTATTTTTGATTTATTTTGATTTACTTTGTCAATTTAAAAAAAATACGCATCGTGCTGTGCTGTTTGTGTTTGCTTGAGTGCATTCGCGCGCTCTCGCTTTCTCCACTTTACAATTTTTTTGTTATTATTTATCTATTCCTGAGAGTTTATCTTATTTTTTATTTGTTTATTTAAATGAAGTCGACCAGTTGCCTGCCCTTCCTTCCATTATCCGTCACCGAGACAAACTGAACAAAGTTCTGAGGTCGACCTTGTAAAGATAAGGATTCAGGTCTGTCTGCTGTTTACCTTTGCTCCTGCGCGCACTGCCCTTCTCTCCACATTTATGTGTTTGTTTGTTTGTCTATCTAATCTTTTGGGTTTTTATTTCTAATGAGGTCGACCAGTTGTCTATTTATTATTTTTTTTACTACGCATCAAGCTGCGCTGCTTGTCTTTGCTCCTGTGTGCTCGCGCACTCTCGCCTTTTCCACTTATTTTTATTTTTGATTTATTTTTGATTTATTTTGTCAATTTAAAAAAAAATACGCATCGTGCTGTGCTGTTTGTGTTTGCTTGAGTGCATTCGCGCGCTCTCGCTTTCTCCACTTTACAATTTTTTTGTTATTATTTATCTATTCCTGAGAGTTTATCTTATTTTTTATTTGTTTATTTAAATGAAGTCGACCAGTTGCCTGCCCTTCCTTCCATTATCCGTCACCGAGACAAACTGAACAAAGTTCTGAGGTCGACCTTGTAAAGATAAGGATTCAGGTCTGTCTGCTGTTTACCTTTGCTCCTGCGCGCACTGCCCTTCTCTCCACATTTATGTGTTTGTTTGTTTGTCTATCTAATCTTTTGGGTTTTTATTTCTAATGAGGTCGACCAGTTGTCTATTTATTATTTTTTTTACTACGCATCAAGCTGCGCTGCTTGTCTTTGCTCCTGTGTGCTCGCGCACTCTCGCCTTTTCCACTTATTTTTATTTTTGATTTATTTTTGATTTATTTTGTCAATTTAAAAAAAATACGCATCGTGCTGTGCTGTTTGTGTTTGCTTGAGTGCATTCGCGCGCTCTCGCTTTCTCCACTTTACAATTTTTTTGTTATTATTTATCTATTCCTGAGAGTTTATCTTATTTTTTATTTGTTTATTTAAATGAAGTCGACCAGTTGCCTGCCCTTCCTTCCATTATCCGTCACCGAGACAAACTGAACAAAGTTCTGAGGTCGACCTTGTAAAGATAAGGATTCAGGTCTGTCTGCTGTTTACCTTTGCTCCTGCGCGCACTGCCCTTCTCTCCACATTTATGTGTTTGTTTGTTTGTCTATCTAATCTTTTGGGTTTTTATTTCTAATGAGGTCGACCAGTTGTCTATTTATTATTTTTTTTACTACGCATCAAGCTGCGCTGCTTGTCTTTGCTCCTGTGTGCTCGCGCACTCTCGCCTTTTCCACTTATTTTTATTTTTGATTTATTTTGTCAATTTAAAAAAAATACGCATCGTACTGTGCTGTTTGTGTTTGCTTGAGTGCATTCGCGCGCTCTCGCTTTCTCCACTTTACAATTTTTTTGTTATTATTTATCTATTCCTGAGAGTTTATCTTATTTTTTATTTGTTTATTTAAATGAAGTCGACCAGTAGCCCGCCCTTCCTTCCATTATCCGTCACCGAGACAAACTGAACAAAGTTCTGAGGTCGACCTTGTAAAGATAAGGATTCAGGTCTGTCTGCTGTTTACCTTTGCTCCTGCGCGCACTGCCCTTCTCTCCACATTTATGTGTTTGTTTGTTTGTCTATCTAATCTTTTGGGTTTTTATTTCTAATGAGGTCGACCAGTTGTCTATTTATTATTTTTTTTACTACGCATCAAGCTGCGCTGCTTGTCTTTGCTCCTGTGTGCTCGCGCACTCTCGCCTTTTCCACTTATTTTTATTTTTGATTTATTTTTGATTTATTTTGTCAATTTTAAAAAAAAATACGCATCGTGCTGTGCTGTTTGTGTTTGCTTGAGTGCATTCGCGCGCTCTCGCTTTCTCCACTTTACAATTTTTTTGTTATTATTTATCTATTCCTGAGAGTTTATCTTATTTTTTATTTGTTTATTTAAATGAAGTCGACCAGTTGCCTGCCCTTCCTTCCATTATCCGTCACCGAGACAAACTGAACAAAGTTCTGAGGTCGACCTTGTAAAGATAAGGATTCAGGTCTGTCTGCTGTTTACCTTTGCTCCTGCGCGCACTGCCCTTCTCTCCACATTTATGTGTTTGTTTGTTTGTCTATCTAATCTTTTGGGTTTTTATTTCTAATGAGGTCGACCAGTTGTCTATTTATTATTTTTTTTACTACGCATCAAGCTGCGCTGCTTGTCTTTGCTCCTGTGTGCTCGCGCACTCTCGCCTTTTCCACTTATTTTTATTTTTGATTTATTTTTGATCAATTTAAAAAAAATACGCATCGTGCTGTGCTGTTTGTGTTTGCTTGAGTGCATTCGCGCGCTCTCGCTTTCTCCACTTTACAATTTTTTTGTTATTATTTATCTATTCCTGAGAGTTTATCTTATTTTTTATTTGTTTATTTAAATGAAGTCGACCAGTTGCCTGCCCTTCCTTCCATTATCCGTCACCGAGACAAACTGAACAAAGTTCTGAGGTCGACCTTGTAAAGATAAGGATTCAGGTCTGTCTGCTGTTTACCTTTGCTCCTGCGCGCACTGCCCTTCTCTCCACATTTATGTGTTTGTTTGTTTGTCTATCTAATCTTTTGGGTTTTTATTTCTAATGAGGTCGACCAGTTGTCTATTTATTATTTTTTTTACTACGCATCAAGCTGCGCTGCTTGTCTTTGCTCCTGTGTGCTCGCGCACTCTCGCCTTTTCCACTTATTTTTATTTTTGATTTATTTTTGATTTATTTTGTCAATTTTAAAAAAAATACGCATCGTGCTGTGCTGTTTGTGTTTGCTTGAGTGCATTCGCGCGCTCTCGCTTTCTCCACTTTACAATTTTTTTGTTATTATTTATCTATTCCTGAGAGTTTATCTTATTTTTTATTTGTTTATTTAAATGAAGTCGACCAGTTGCCTGCCCTTCCTTCCATTATCCGTCACCGAGACAAACTGAACAAAGTTCTGAGGTCGACCTTGTAAAGATAAGGATTCAGGTCTGTCTGCTGTTTACCTTTGCTCCTGCGCGCACTGCCCTTCTCTCCACATTTATGTGTTTGTTTGTTTGTCTATCTAATCTTTTGGGTTTTTATTTCTAATGAGGTCGACCAGTTGTCTATTTATTATTTTTTTTACTACGCATCAAGCTGCGCTGCTTGTCTTTGCTCCTGTGTGCTCGCGCACTCTCGCCTTTTCCACTTATTTTTATTTTTGATTTATTTTTGATTTACTTTGTCAATTTAAAAAAAAATACGCATCGTGCTGTGCTGTTTGTGTTTGCTTGAGTGCATTCGCGCGCTCTCGCTTTCTCCACTTTACAATTTTTTTGTTATTATTTATCTATTCCTGAGAGTTTATCTTATTTTTTATTTGTTTATTTAAATGAAGTCGACCAGTTGCCTGCCCTTCCTTCCATTATCCGTCACCGAGACAAACTGAACAAAGTTCTGAGGTCGACCTTGTAAAGATAAGGATTCAGGTCTGTCTGCTGTTTACCTTTGCTCCTGCGCGCACTGCCCTTCTCTCCACATTTATGTGTTTGTTTGTTTGTCTATCTAATCTTTTGGGTTTTTATTTCTAATGAGGTCGACCAGTTGTCTATTTATTATTTTTTTTACTACGCATCAAGCTGCGCTGCTTGTCTTTGCTCCTGTGTGCTCGCGCACTCTCGCCTTTTCCACTTATTTTTATTTTTGATTTATTTTTGATTTATTTTGTCAATTTTAAAAAAAATACGCATCGTGCTGTGCTGTTTGTGTTTGCTTGAGTGCATTCGCGCGCTCTCGCTTTCTCCACTTTACAATTTTTTTGTTATTATTTATCTATTCCTGAGAGTTTATCTTATTTTTTATTTGTTTATTTAAATGAAGTCGACCAGTTGCCTGCCCTTCCTTCCATTATCCGTCACCGAGACAAACTGAACAAAGTTCTGAGGTCGACCTTGTAAAGATAAGGATTCAGGTCTGTCTGCTGTTTACCTTTGCTCCTGCGCGCACTGCCCTTCTCTCCACATTTATGTGTTTGTTTGTTTGTCTATCTAATCTTTTGGGTTTTTATTTCTAATGAGGTCGACCAGTTGTCTATTTATTATTTTTTTTACTACGCATCAAGCTGCGCTGCTTGTCTTTGCTCCTGTGTGCTCGCGCACTCTCGCCTTTTCCACTTATTTTTATTTTTGATTTAATTTTGTCAATTTAAAAAAAATACGCATCGTGCTGTGCTGTTTGTGTTTGCTTGAGTGCATTCGCGCGCTCTCGCTTTCTCCACTTTACAATTTTTTTGTTATTATTTATCTATTCCTGAGAGTTTATCTTATTTTTTATTTGTTTATTTAAATGAAGTCGACCAGTTGCCTGCCCTTCCTTCCATTATCCGTCACCGAGACAAACTGAACAAAGTTCTGAGGTCGACCTTGTAAAGATAAGGATTCAGGTCTGTCTGCTGTTTACCTTTGCTCCTGCGCGCACTGCCCTTCTCTCCACAT
The DNA here is from genome assembly GCF_023159225.1 of Perognathus longimembris pacificus. Taxonomy (NCBI): domain Eukaryota; kingdom Metazoa; phylum Chordata; class Mammalia; order Rodentia; family Heteromyidae; genus Perognathus; species Perognathus longimembris. The sequence continues at coordinate 7,555 of NW_025957988.1, read as the reverse complement.
TTATGTGTTTGTTTGTTTGTCTATCTAATCTTTTGGGTTTTTATTTCTAATGAGGTCGACCAGTTGTCTATTTATTATTTTTTTTACTACGCATCAAGCTGCGCTGCTTGTCTTTGCTCCTGTGTGCTCGCGCACTCTCGCCTTTTCCACTTATTTTTATTTTTGATTTATTTTTGATTTATTTTGTCAATTTTAAAAAAAATACGCATCGTGCTGTGCTGTTTGTGTTTGCTTGAGTGCATTCGCGCGCTCTCGCTTTCTCCACTTTACAATTTTTTTGTTATTATTTATCTATTCCTGAGAGTTTATCTTATTTTTTATTTGTTTATTTAAATGAAGTCGACCAGTTGCCTGCCCTTCCTTCCATTATCCGTCACCGAGACAAACTGAACAAAGTTCTGAGGTCGACCTTGTAAAGATAAGGATTCAGGTCTGTCTGCTGTTTACCTTTGCTCCTGCGCGCACTGCCCTTCTCTCCACATTTATGTGTTTGTTTGTTTGTCTATCTAATCTTTTGGGTTTTTATTTCTAATGAGGTCGACCAGTTGTCTATTTATTATTTTTTTTACTACGCATCAAGCTGCGCTGCTTGTCTTTGCTCCTGTGTGCTCGCGCACTCTCGCCTTTTCCACTTATTTTTATTTTTGATTTATTTTTGATTTATTTTGTCAATTTAAAAAAAATACGCATCGTGCTGTGCTGTTTGTGTTTGCTTGAGTGCATTCGCGCGCTCTCGCTTTCTCCACTTTACAATTTTTTTGTTATTATTTATCTATTCCTGAGAGTTTATCTTATTTTTTATTTGTTTATTTAAATGAAGTCGACCAGTTGCCTGCCCTTCCTTCCATTATCCGTCACCGAGACAAACTGAACAAAGTTCTGAGGTCGACCTTGTAAAGATAAGGATTCAGGTCTGTCTGCTGTTTACCTTTGCTCCTGCGCGCACTGCCCTTCTCTCCACATTTATGTGTTTGTTTGTTTGTCTATCTAATCTTTTGGGTTTTTATTTCTAATGAGGTCGACCAGTTGTCTATTTATTATTTTTTTTACTACGCATCAAGCTGCGCTGCTTGTCTTTGCTCCTGTGTGCTCGCGCACTCTCGCCTTTTCCACTTATTTTTATTTTTGATTTATTTTTGATTTATTTTGTCAATTTTAAAAAAAATACGCATCGTGCTGTGCTGTTTGTGTTTGCTTGAGTGCATTCGCGCGCTCTCGCTTTCTCCACTTTACAATTTTTTTGTTATTATTTATCTATTCCTGAGAGTTTATCTTATTTTTTATTTGTTTATTTAAATGAAGTCGACCAGTTGCCTGCCCTTCCTTCCATTATCCGTCACCGAGACAAACTGAACAAAGTTCTGAGGTCGACCTTGTAAAGATAAGGATTCAGGTCTGTCTGCTGTTTACCTTTGCTCCTGCGCGCACTGCCCTTCTCTCCACATTTATGTGTTTGTTTGTTTGTCTATCTAATCTTTTGGGTTTTTATTTCTAATGAGGTCGACCAGTTGTCTATTTATTATTTTTTTTACTACGCATCAAGCTGCGCTGCTTGTCTTTGCTCCTGTGTGCTCGCGCACTCTCGCCTTTTCCACTTATTTTTATTTTTGATTTATTTTTGTCAATTTAAAAAAAAATACGCATCGTGCTGTGCTGTTTGTGTTTGCTTGAGTGCATTCGCGCGCTCTCGCTTTCTCCACTTTACAATTTTTTTGTTATTATTTATCTATTCCTGAGAGTTTATCTTATTTTTTATTTGTTTATTTAAATGAAGTCGACCAGTTGCCTGCCCTTCCTTCCATTATCCGTCACCGAGACAAACTGAACAAAGTTCTGAGGTCGACCTTGTAAAGATAAGGATTCAGGTCTGTCTGCTGTTTACCTTTGCTCCTGCGCGCACTGCCCTTCTCTCCACATTTATGTGTTTGTTTGTTTGTCTATCTAATCTTTTGGGTTTTTATTTCTAATGAGGTCGACCAGTTGTCTATTTATTATTTTTTTTACTACGCATCAAGCTGCGCTGCTTGTCTTTGCTCCTGTGTGCTCGCGCACTCTCGCCTTTTCCACTTATTTTTATTTTTGATTTATTTTTGATTTATTTTGTCAATTTTAAAAAAAATACGCATCGTGCTGTGCTGTTTGTGTTTGCTTGAGTGCATTCGCGCGCTCTCGCTTTCTCCACTTTACAATTTTTTTGTTATTATTTATCTATTCCTGAGAGTTTATCTTATTTTTTATTTGTTTATTTAAATGAAGTCGACCAGTTGCCTGCCCTTCCTTCCATTATCCGTCACCGAGACAAACTGAACAAAGTTCTGAGGTCGACCTTGTAAAGATAAGGATTCAGGTCTGTCTGCTGTTTACCTTTGCTCCTGCGCGCACTGCCCTTCTCTCCACATTTATGTGTTTGTTTGTTTGTCTATCTAATCTTTTGGGTTTTTATTTCTAATGAGGTCGACCAGTTGTCTATTTATTATTTTTTTTACTACGCATCAAGCTGCGCTGCTTGTCTTTGCTCCTGTGTGCTCGCGCACTCTCGCCTTTTCCACTTATTTTTATTTTTGATTTATTTTTGATTTATTTTGTCAATTTAAAAAAAATACGCATCGTGCTGTGCTGTTTGTGTTTGCTTGAGTGCATTCGCGCGCTCTCGCTTTCTCCACTTTACAATTTTTTTGTTATTATTTATCTATTCCTGAGAGTTTATCTTATTTTTTATTTGTTTATTTAAATGAAGTCGACCAGTTGCCTGCCCTTCCTTCCATTATCCGTCACCGAGACAAACTGAACAAAGTTCTGAGGTCGACCTTGTAAAGATAAGGATTCAGGTCTGTCTGCTGTTTACCTTTGCTCCTGCGCGCACTGCCCTTCTCTCCACATTTATGTGTTTGTTTGTTTGTCTATCTAATCTTTTGGGTTTTTATTTCTAATGAGGTCGACCAGTTGTCTATTTATTATTTTTTTTACTACGCATCAAGCTGCGTTGCTTGTCTTTGCTCCTGTGTGCTCGCGCACTCTCGCCTTTTCCACTTATTTTTATTTTTGATTTATTTTGTCAATTTAAAAAAAATACGCATCGTACTGTGCTGTTTGTGTTTGCTTGAGTGCATTCGCGCGCTCTCGCTTTCTCCACTTTACAATTTTTTTGTTATTATTTATCTATTCCTGAGAGTTTATCTTATTTCTTATTTGTTTATTTAAATGAAGTCGACCAGTAGCCCGCCCTTCCTTCCATTATCCGTCACCGAGACAAACTGAACAAAGTTCTGAGGTCGACCTTGTAAAGATAAGGATTCAGGTCTGTCTGCTGTTTACCTTTGCTCCTGCGCGCACTGCCCTTCTCTCCACATTTATGTGTTTGTTTGTTTGTCTATCTAATCTTTTGAGTTTTTATTTCTAATGAGGTCGACCAGTTGTCTATTTATTATTTTTTTTACTACGCATCAAGCTGCGCTGCTTGTCTTTGCTCCTGTGTGCTCGCGCACTCTCGCCTTTTCCACTTATTTTTATTTTTGATTTATTTTTGAATTATTTTGTCAATTTTAAAAAAAAATACGCATCGTGCTGTGCTGTTTGTGTTTGCTTGAGTGCATTCGCGCGCTCTCGCTTTCTCCACTTTACAATTTTTTTGTTATTATTTATCTATTCCTGAGAGTTTATCTTATTTTTTATTTGTTTATTTAAATGAAGTCGACCAGTTGCCTGCCCTTCCTTCCATTATCCGTCACCGAGACAAACTGAACAAAGTTCTGAGGTCGACCTTGTAAAGATAAGGATTCAGGTCTGTCTGCTGTTTACCTTTGCTCCTGCGCGCACTGCCCTTCTCTCCACATTTATGTGTTTGTTTGTTTGTCTATCTAATCTTTTGGGTTTTTATTTCTAATGAGGTCGACCAGTTGTCTATTTATTATTTTTTTTACTACGCATCAAGCTGCGCTGCTTGTCTTTGCTCCTGTGTGCTCGCGCACTCTCGCCTTTTCCACTTATTTTTATTTTTGATTTATTTTTGATTTATTTTGTCAATTTTAAAAAAAATACGCATCGTGCTGTGCTGTTTGTGTTTGCTTGAGTGCATTCGCGCGCTCTCGCTTTCTCCACTTTACAATTTTTTTGTTATTATTTATCTATTCCTGAGAGTTTATCTTATTTTTTATTTGTTTATTTAAATGAAGTCGACCAGTTGCCTGCCCTTCCTTCCATTATCCGTCACCGAGACAAACTGAACAAAGTTCTGAGGTCGACCTTGTAAAGATAAGGATTCAGGTCTGTCTGCTGTTTACCTTTGCTCCTGCGCGCACTGCCCTTCTCTCCACATTTATGTGTTTGTTTGTTTGTCTATCTAATCTTTTGGGTTTTTATTTCTAATGAGGTCGACCAGTTGTCTATTTATTATTTTTTTTACTACGCATCAAGCTGCGCTGCTTGTCTTTGCTCCTGTGTGCTCGCGCACTCTCGCCTTTTCCACTTATTTTTATTTTTGATTTATTTTGTCAATTTAAAAAAAATACGCATCGTGCTGTGCTGTTTGTGTTTGCTTGAGTGCATTCGCGCGCTCTCGCTTTCTCCACTTTACAATTTTTTTGTTATTATTTATCTATTCCTGAGAGTTTATCTTATTTTTTATTTGTTTATTTAAATGAAGTCGACCAGTTGCCTGCCCTTCCTTCCATTATCCGTCACCGAGACAAACTGAACAAAGTTCTGAGGTCGACCTTGTAAAGATAAGGATTCAGGTCTGTCTGCTGTTTACCTTTGCTCCTGCGCGCACTGCCCTTCTCTCCACATTTATGTGTTTGTTTGTTTGTCTATCTAATCTTTTGGGTTTTTATTTCTAATGAGGTCGACCAGTTGTCTATTTATTATTTTTTTTACTACGCATCAAGCTGCGCTGCTTGTTTTGCTCCTGTGTGCTCGCGCACTCTCGCCTTTTCCACTTATTTTTATTTTTGATTTATTTTTGATTTACTTTGTCAATTTAAAAAAAAATACGCATCGTGCTGTGCTGTTTGTGTTTGCTTGAGTGCATTCGCGCGCTCTCGCTTTCTCCACTTTACAATTTTTTTGTTATTATTTATCTATTCCTGAGAGTTTATCTTATTTTTTATTTGTTTATTTAAATGAAGTCGACCAGTTGCCTGCCCTTCCTTCCATTATCCGTCACCGAGACAAACTGAACAAAGTTCTGAGGTCGACCTTGTAAAGATAAGGATTCAGGTCTGTCTGCTGTTTACCTTTGCTCCTGCGCGCACTGCCCTTCTCTCCACATTTATGTGTTTGTTTGTTTGTCTATCTAATCTTTTGGGTTTTTATTTCTAATGAGGTCGACCAGTTGTCTATTTATTATTTTTTTTACTACGCATCAAGCTGCGCTGCTTGTCTTTGCTCCTGTGTGCTCGCGCACTCTCGCCTTTTCCACTTATTTTTATTTTTGATTTATTTTTGATTTATTTTGTCAATTTAAAAAAAATACGCATCGTGCTGTGCTGTTTGTGTTTGCTTGAGTGCATTCGCGCGCTCTCGCTTTCTCCACTTTACAATTTTTTTGTTATTATTTATCTATTCCTGAGAGTTTATCTTATTTTTTATTTGTTTATTTAAATGAAGTCGACCAGTTGCCTGCCCTTCCTTCCATTATCCGTCACCGAGACAAACTGAACAAAGTTCTGAGGTCGACCTTGTAAAGATAAGGATTCAGGTCTGTCTGCTGTTTACCTTTGCTCCTGCGCGCACTGCCCTTCTCTCCACATTTATGTGTTTGTTTGTTTGTCTATCTAATCTTTTGGGTTTTTATTTCTAATGAGGTCGACCAGTTGTCTATTTATTATTTTTTTTACTACGCATCAAGCTGCGCTGCTTGTCTTTGCTCCTGTGTGCTCGCGCACTCTCGCCTTTTCCACTTATTTTTATTTTTGATTTATTTTATTGTCAATTTAAAAAAAATACGCATCGTGCTGTGCTGTTTGTGTTTGCTTGAGTGCATTCGCGCGCTCTCGCTTTCTCCACTTTACAATTTTTTTGTTATTATTTATCTATTCCTGAGAGTTTATCTTATTTTTTATTTGTTTATTTAAATGAAGTCGACCAGTTGCCTGCCCTTCCTTCCATTATCCGTCACCGAGACAAACTGAACAAAGTTCTGAGGTCGACCTTGTAAAGATAAGGATTCAGGTCTGTCTGCTGTTTACCTTTGCTCCTGCGCGCACTGCCCTTCTCTCCACATTTATGTGTTTGTTTGTTTGTCTATCTAATCTTTTGGGTTTTTATTTCTAATGAGGTCGACCAGTTGTCTATTTATTATTTTTTTTACTAAGCATCAAGCTGCGTGCTTGCCTTTGCTCCTGTGTGCTCGCGCACTCTCGCCTTTTCCACTTATTTTTATTTTTGATTTATTTTTGATTTATTTTGTCAATTTTAAAAAAAAATACGCATCGTGCTGTGCTGTTTGTGTTTGCTTGAGTGCATTCGCGCGCTCTCGCTTTCTCCACTTTACAATTTTTTTGTTATTATTTATCTATTCCTGAGAGTTTATCTTATTTTTTATTTGTTTATTTAAATGAAGTCGACCAGTTGCCTGCCCTTCCTTCCATTATCCGTCACCGAGACAAACTGAACAAAGTTCTGAGGTCGACCTTGTAAAGATAAGGATTCAGGTCTGTCTGCTGTTTACCTTTGCTCCTGCGCGCACTGCCCTTCTCTCCACATTTATGTGTTTGTTTGTTTGTCTATCTAATCTTTTGGGTTTTTATTTCTAATGAGGTCGACCAGTTGTCTATTTATTATTTTTTTTACTACGCATCAAGCTGCGCTGCTTGTCTTTGCTCCTGTGTGCTCGCGCACTCTCGCCTTTTCCACTTATTTTTATTTTTGATTTATTTTTGATTTATTTTGTCAATTTAAAAAAAATACGCATCGTGCTGTGCTGTTTGTGTTTGCTTGAGTGCATTCGCGCGCTCTCGCTTTCTCCACTTTACAATTTTTTTGTTATTATTTATCTATTCCTGAGAGTTTATCTTATTTTTTATTTGTTTATTTAAATGAAGTCGACCAGTTGCCTGCCCTTCCTTCCATTATCCGTCACCGAGACAAACTGAACAAAGTTCTGAGGTCGACCTTGTAAAGATAAGGATTCAGGTCTGTCTGCTGTTTACCTTTGCTCCTGCGCGCACTGCCCTTCTCTCCACATTTATGTGTTTGTTTGTTTGTCTATCTAATCTTTTGGGTTTTTATTTCTAATGAGGTCGACCAGTTGTCTATTTATTATTTTTTTTACTACGCATCAAGCTGCGCTGCTTGTCTTTGCTCCTGTGTGCTCGCGCACTCTCGCCTTTTCCACTTATTTTTATTTTTGATTTATTTTTGTCAATTTTAAAAAAAATACGCATCGCTGTGCTGTTTGTGTTTGCTTGAGTGCATTCGCGCGCTCTCGCTTTCTCCACTTTACAATTTTTTTGTTATTATTTATCTATTCCTGAGAGTTTATCTTATTTTTTATTTGTTTATTTAAATGAAGTCGACCAGTTGCCTGCCCTTCCTTCCATTATCCGTCACCGAGACA
>NW_025957987.1:0-37790 GCF_023159225.1 Perognathus longimembris pacificus | reverse complement strand
GAAGGGCAGTGCGCGCAGGAGCAAAGGTAAACAGCAGACAGACCTGAAACCTTATCTTTACAAGGTCGACCTCAGAACTTTGTTCAGTTTGTCTCGGTGAAGGATAATGGAAGGAAGGGCAGGAAACTGGTCGACTTCATTTAAATAAACAAATAAAATATAAGTTAAACTCTCAGGAATAGATAAATAATAACAAAAAATTGTAAAGTGGAGAAAGCGAGAGCGCGGCGAATGCACTCAAGCAAACACAAACAGCACAGCACGATGCGTATTTTTTTTAAATTGACAAAATAAATAAAAAATAAATAAAAAATAAAAATAAGTGGAAAAGGCGAGAGTGCGCGAGCACACAGGAGCAAAGACAAGCAGCGCAGCTTGATGCGTAGTAAAAAAATAATAAATAGACAACTGGTCGACCTCATTAGAAATAAAAACCCAAAAGATTAGATAGACAAACAAACAAACACATAAATGTGGAGAGAAGGGCAGTGCGCGCAGGAGCAAAGGTAAACAGCAGACAGACCTGAATCCTTATCTTTACAAGGTCGACCTCAGAACTTTGTTCAGTTTGTCTCGGTGACGGATAATGGAAGGAAGGGCAGGCAACTGGTCGACTTCATTTAAATAAACAAATAAAAAATAAGATAAACTCTCAGGAATAGATAAATAATAACAAAAAAATTGTAAAGTGGAGACAGCGAGAGCGCGCGAATGCACTCAAGCAAACACAAACAGCACAGCACGATGCGTATTGTTTTTTTAAATTGACAAAATAAATAAAAAATAAATCAAAATAAAAATAAGTGGAAAAGACGAGAGTGCGCGAGCACACAGGAGCAAAGACAAGCAGCGCAGCTTGATGCGTAGTAAAAAAAATAATAAATAGACAACTGGTCGACCTCATTAGAAATAAAAACCCAAAAGATTAGATAGACGAACAAACAAACACATAAATGTGGAGAGAAGGGCAGTGCGCGCAGGAGCAAAGGTAAACAGCAGACAGACCTGAATCCTTATCTTTACAAGGTCGACCTCAGAACTTTGTTCAGTTTGTCTCGGTAACGGATAATGGAAAGAAGGGCAGGCAACTGGTCAACTTCATTTAAATAAACAAATAAAAAATAAGATAAACTCTCAGGAATAGATAAATAATAACAAAAAAATTGTAAAGTGGAGAAAGCGAGAGCGCGCGAATGCACTCAAGCGAACACAAACAGCACAGCACGATGCGTATTTTTTTTTAAATTGACAAAAGAAATCATAGATAAATCAAAAATAAAAATAAGTGGAAAAGGCGAGAGTGCGCGAGCACACAGGAGCAAAGACAAGCAGCGCATCTTGATGCGTAGTAAAAAAAATAATAAATAGACAACTGGTCGACCTCATTAGAAATAAAATCCCAAAAGATTAGATAGACAAACAAACAAACACATAAATGTGTTGAGAAGGGCAGTGCGCGCAGGAGCAAAGGTAAACAGCAGACAGACCTGAATCCTTATCTTTACAAGGTCGACCTCAGAACATTGTTCAGTTTGTCTCGGTGACGGATAATGGAAGGAAGGGCAGGCAACTGGTCGACTTCATTTAAATAAACAAATAAAAATAAGATAAACTCTCAGGAATAGATAAATAATAACAAAAAAATTAAAAAGTGGAGAAAGCGAGAGCGCGCGAATGCACTCAAGCAAACACAAACAGCACAGCACGATGCGTATTTTTTTTTAAATTGACAAAATAAATCAAAAATAAATCAAAAATAAAAATAAGTGGAAAAGGCGAGAGTGCGCGAGCACACAGGAGCAAAGACAAGCAGCGCAGCTTGATGCGTAGTAAAAAAATAATAAATAGACAACTGGTCGACCTCATTAGAAATAAAAACCCAAAAGATTTGATAGACAAACAAACAAACACATAAATGTGGAGAGATGGGCAGTGCGCGCAGGAGCAAAGGTAAAAAGCAGACAGACCTGAATACTTATCTTTACAAGGTCGACCTCAGAACATTGTTCAGTTTGTCTCGGTGACGGATAATGGAAGGAAGGGCAAGCAACTGGTCGACTTCATTTAAATAAACAAATAAAAAATAAGATAAACTCTCAGGAATAGATAAATAATAACAAAAATATTGTAAAGTGGAGAAAGCGGAGGAGCGCGTGAATGCACTCAAGCAAACACAAACAGCACAGCACGATGCGTATTTTTTTTTAAATTGAAAAAATAAATAAAAAATAAATCAAAAATAAAAAATAAGTGGAAAAGGCGAGAGTGCGCGAGCACACAAGAGCAAAGACAAGCAGCGCAGCTTGATGCGGTAGTAAAAAAATAATAAATAGACAACTGGTCGACCTCATTAGAAATAAAAACCCAAAAGATTAGATAGACAAACAAACAAACACATAAATGTGGAGAGAAGGGCAGTGCGCGCAGGAGCAAAGGTAAACAGCAGACAGACCTGAATACTTATCTTTACAATGTCGACCTCAGAACTTTGTTCAGTTTGTCTCGGGTGACGGATAATGGAAGGAAGGGCAGGAAACTGGTCGACTTCATTTAAATAAACAAATAAAAAATAAGATAAACTCTCAGGAATAGATAAATAATAACAAAAAAATTGTAAAGTGGAGAAAGCGAGAGCGCGCGAATGCACTCAAGCAAACACAAACAGCACAGCACGATGGGTATCTTTTTTTAAATTGACAAAATAAATCAAAAATAATTCAAAAATAACAATAAGTGGAAAAGGCGAGAGTGCGCGAGCACACAGGAGCAAAGACAAGCAGCACAGCTTGATGCATAGTAAAAAAAATAATAAATAGACAACTGGTCGATCTCATTAGAAATAAAAACCCAAAGATTAGATAGACAAACAAACAAACCAATAAATGTGGGAGAGAAGGGCAGTGCGGGCAGGAGCAAAGGTAAACAGCAGACAGACCTGAATCCTTATCTTTACAAGGTCGACCTCAGAACTTTGTTCAGTTTGTCTCGGTGACGGATAATGGAAGGAAGGGCAGGCAACTGGTCGACTTCATTTAAATAAACAAATAAAAATGAGATAAACTCTCAGGAATAGATAAATAATAACAAAAAAAAATTGTAAAGTGGAGAAAGAGCGAGGAGCGCGCGAATGCACTCAAGCAAACACAAACAGCACAGCACGATGCGTATTTTTTTTTAAATTGACAAAATAAATCAAAAATAAATCAAAAATAAAAATAAGTGGAAAAGGCGAGAGTGCGCGAGCACACAGGAGCAAAGACAAGCAGCGCAGCTTGATGCGTAGTAAAAAAAATAATAAATAGACAACTGGTCGACCTCATTAGAAATAAAAACCCAAAAGATTAGATAGACAAACAAACAAACACATAAATGTGCAGAGATGGGCAGTGCGCTAAGGAGCAAAGGTAAACAGCAGACAGACCTGAATCCTTATCTTTACAAGGTCGACCTCAGAACTTTGTCAGTTTGTCTCGGTGACGGATAATGGAAGGAAGGGCAGGCAACTGGTCGACTTCATTTAAATAAACAAATAAAAAATAAGATAAACTCTCAGGAATAGATAAATAATAACAAAAAAATTGTAAAGTGGAGAAAGCGAGAGGCGCGCGAATGCACTCAAGCAAACACAAACAGCACAGCACGATGCGTATTTTTTTTATATTGACAAAATAAATCAAAATAAATCAAAAATAACAATAAGTGGAAAAGGAGAGAGTGCGCGAGCACACAGGAGCAAAGACAAGCAGCGCAGCTTGATGCGTAGTAAAAAAAATAATAAATAGACAACTGGTCGACCTCATTAGAAATAAAAACCCAAAAGATTAGATAGACAAACAAACAAACACATAAATGTGTTGAGAAGGGCAGTGCGCGCAGGAGCAAAGGTAAACAGCAGACAGACCTGAAACCTTATCTTTACAAGGTCGACCTCAGAACTTTGTTCAGTTTGTCTCGGTGAAGGATAATGGAAGGAAGGGCAGGAAACTGGTCGACTTCATTTAAATAAACAAATAAAATATAAGTTAAACTCTCAGGAATAGATAAATAATAACAAAAAATTGTAAAGTGGAGAAAGCGAGAGCGCGCGAATGCACTCAAGCAAACACAAACAGCACAGCACGATGCGTATTTTTTTTTAAATTGACAAAATAAATAAAAAATAAATAAAAAATAAAAATAAGTGGAAAAGGCGAGAGTGCGCGAGCACACAGGAGCAAAGACAAGCAGCGCAGCTTGATGCGTAGTAAAGAAAATAATAAATAGACAACTGGTCGACCTCATTAGAAATAAAAACCCAAAAGATTAGATAGACAAACAAACAAACACATAAATGTGGAGAGAAGGGCAGTGCGGGCAGGAGCAAAGGTAAACAGCAGACAGACCAAAATCCTTACCTTTACAAGGTCGACCTCAGAACTTTGTTCAGTTTGTCTCGGTGACGGATAATGGAAGGAAGGGCAGGCAACTGGTCGACTTCATTTAAATAAACAAATAAAAAATAAGATAAACTCAGGAATAGATAAATAATAACAAAAAAATTGTAAAGTGGAGAAAGCGGAGAGCGCGCGAATGCACTCAAGCAAACACAAACAGCACAGCACGATGCGTATTGTTTTTTAAAATTGACAAAATAAATCAAAAATAAATCAAAAATAAAAAATAAGTGGAAAAGGCGAGAGTGCGCGAGCACACAGGAGCAAAGACAAGCAGCGCAGCTTGATGCGTAGTAAAAAAATAATAAATAGACAACTGGTCGACCTCATTAGAAATAAAAACCCAAAAGATTAGATAGACAAACAAACAAACACATAAATGTGGAGAGAAGGGCAGTGCGCGCAGGAGCAAAGGTAAACAGCAGACAGACCTGAATCCTTATCTTTACAAGGTCGACCTCAGAACTTTGTTCAGTTTGTCTCGGTGACGGATAATGGAAGGAAGGGCAGGCAACTGGTCGACTTCATTTAAATAAACAAATAAAAAATAAGATAAACTCTCAGGAATAGATAAATAATAACAAAAAAATTGTAAAGTGGAGAAAGCGAGAGCGCGCGAATGCACTCAAGCAAACACAAACAGCACAGCACGATGCGTATTGTTTTTTTAAATTGACAAAATAAATAAAAAATAAATCAAAAATAAAAATAAGTGGAAAAGACGAGAGTGCGCGAGCACACAGGAGCAAAGACAAGCAGCGCAGCTTGATGCGTAGTAAAAAAAATAATAAATAGACAACTGGTCGACCTCATTAGAAATAAAAACCCAAAAGATTAGATAGACAACAAACAAACACATAAATGTGGAGAGAAGGGCAGTGCGCGCAGGAGCAAAGGTAAACAGCAGACAGACCTGAATCCTTATCTTTACAAGGTCGACCTCAGAACTTTGTTCAGTTTGTCTCGGTGACGAATAATGGAAGGAAGGGCAGGCAACTGGTCGACTTCATTTAAATAAACAAATAAAAAATAAGATTAACTCTCAGGAATAGATAAATAATAACAAAAAAATTGTAAAGTGGAGAAAGCGAGAGCACGCGAATGCACTCAAGCAAACACAAACAGCACACGCCGATGCGTATTTTTTTTTAAAATTGACAAAATAAATCAAAAATAAATCAAAAATAAAAATAAGTGGAAAAGGCGAGAGTGCGCGAGCACACAGGAGCAAAGACAAGCAGCGCAGCTTGATGCGTAGTAAAAAAAATATTAAATAGACAACTGGTCGACCTCATAGAAATAAAAACCCAAAAGATTAGATAGACAAACAAACAAACACATATATGTGGAGAGAAGGGCAGTGCGCGCAGGAGCAAAGGTAAAACAGCAGACAGACCTGAATCCTTATCTTTACAAGGTCGACCTCAGAACTTTGTCAGTTTGTCTCGTGACGGATAATGAAGGAAGGGCAGGCAACTGGTCGACTTCATTTAAATAAACAAATAAAAAATAAGATAAACTCTCAGGAATAGATAAATAATAACAAAAAAAATTGTAAAGTGGAGAAAGCGAGAGCGCGCGAATGCACTCAAGCAAACACAAACAGCACAGCACGATGCGTAATTTTTTTTTAAATTGACAAAATAAATCAAAAACAAATCAAAAATAAAAATAAGTGGAAAAGGCGAGAGTGCGCGAGCACACTGGAGCAAAGACAAGCAGCGCAGATTGATGCGTAGTAAAAAAAATAATAAATAGACAACTGGTCGACCTCATTAGAATAAAAACCCAAAAGATTAGATAGACAAACAAACAAACACATAATGTGGAGAGAAGGGCAGTGTGCGCAGGAGCAAAGGTAAACAGCAGACAGACCTGAATCCTTATCTTTACAAGGTCGACCTCAGAACTTTGTTCAGTTTGTCTCGGTGACGGATAATGGAAGGAAGGGCAGGCAACTGGTCGACTTCATTTAAATAAACAAATAAAAAATAAGATAAACTCTCAGGAATAGATAAATAATAACAAAAAAATTGTAAAGTGGAGAAAGCGAGAGCGCACGAATGCACTCAAGCAAACACAAACAGCACAGCACGATGCGTATTTTTTTTAAAAATTGACAAAATAAATCAAAAATAAATCAAAAATAAAAATAAGTGGAAAAGGCGAGAGTGCGCGAGCACACAGGAGCAAAGAGAAGCAGCGCAGCTTGATGCGTAGTAAAAAAAATAATAAATAGACAACTGGTCGACCTCATTAGAAATAAAAACCCAAAAGATTAGATAGACAAACAAACAAACACATAAATGTGGAGAGAAGGGCAGTGCGCGCAGGAGCAAAGGTAAACAGCAGACAGACCTGAATCCTTATCTTTACAAGGTCGACCGCAGAACTTTGTTCAGTTTGTCTCGGTGACGGATAATGGAAGGAAGGGCAGGCAACTGGTCGACTTCATTTAAATAAACAAATAAAATATAAGATAAACTCTCAGGAATAGATAAATAATAACAAAAAAATTGTAAAGTGGAGAAAGCGAGAGCGCGCGAATGCACTCAAGCAAACACAAACAGCACAGCACGATGCGTATTGTTTTTTAAATTGACAAAATAAATCAAAAATAAATCAAAAATAAAAATAAGTGGAAAAGGCGAGAGTGCGCGAGCACACAGGAGCAAAGACAAGCAGCGCAGCTTGATGCGTAGTAAAAAAAATAATAAATAGACAACTGGTCGACCTCATTAGAAATAAAAACCCAAAAGATTAGATAGACAAACAAACAAACACATAAATGTGGAGAGAAGGGCAGTGCGCGCAGGAGCAAAGGTAAACAGCAGACAGACCTGAATCCTTATCTTTACAAGGTCGACCTCAGAACTTTGTTCAGTTTGTCTCGGTGACGAATAATGGAAGGAAGGGCAGGCAACTGGTCGACTTCATTTAAATAAACAAATAAAAAATAAGATTAACTCTCAGGAATAGATAAATAATAACAAAAAAATTGTAAAGTGGAGAAAGCGAGAGCACGCGAATGCACTCAAGCAAACACAAACAGCACAGCCCGATGCGTATTTTTTTTTAAAATTGACAAAATAAATCAAAAATAAATCAAAAATAAAAATAAGTGGAAAAGGCGAGAGTGCGCGAGCACACAGGAGCAAAGACAAGCAGCGCAGCTTGATGCGTAGTAAAAAAAATAATAAATAGACAACTGGTCGACCTCATTAGAAATAAAAACCCAAAAGATTAGATAGACAAACAAACAAACACATATATGTGGAGAGAAGGGCAGTGCGCGCAGGAGCAAAGGTAAACAGCAGACAGACCTGAATCCTTATCTTTACAAGGTCGACCTCAGAACTTTGTTCAGTTTGTCTCGGTGACGGATAATGGAAGGAAGGGCAGGCAACTGGTCGACTTGATTTAAATAAACAAATAAAAAATAAGATAAACTCTCAGGAATAGATAAATAATAACAAAAAAATTGTAAAGTGGAGAAAGCGAGAGCGCGCGAATGCACTCAAGCAAACACAAACAGCACAGCACGATGCGTATTTATTTTATATTGACAAAATAAATAAAAATAAATCAAAAATAACAATAAGTGGAAAAGGGGAGAGTGCGCCAGCACACAGGAGCAAAGACAAGCAGCGCAGCTTGATGCGTAGTAAAAAAAATAATAAATAGACAACTGGTCGACCTCATTAGAAATAAAAACCCAAAAGATTAGATAGACAAACAAACAAACACATAAATGTGGAGAGAAGGGCAGTGCGCGCAGGAGCAAAGGTAAACAGCAGACAGACCTGAATCCTTATCTTTACAAGGTCGACCTCAGAACTTTGTTCAGTTTGTCTCGGTGACGGATAATGGAAGGAAGGGAGGAAACTGGTCGACTTCATTTAAATAAACAAATAAAAAATAAGATAAACTCACAGGAATAGATAAATAATAACAAAAAAATTATAAAGTGGAGAAAGCGAGAGCGCGCGAATGTACTCAAGAAAACACAAACAGCACAGCACGATGCGTATTTTTTTTAAATTGACAAAATAAATAAAAATAAATCAAAAATAAAAATTAGTGGAAAAGGCGAGAGTGCGCCAGCACACAGGAGCAAAGACAAGCAGCGCAGCTTGATGCGTAGTAAAAAAAATAATAAATAGACAACTGGTCGACCTCATTAGAAATAATAACCCAAAAGATTAGATAGACAAACAAACAAACACATAAATGTGGAGAGAATGGCAGTGCGCGCAGGAGCAAAGGTAAACAGCAGACAGACCTGAATCCTTATCTTTACAAGGTCGACCTCAGAACTTTGTTCAGTTTGTCTCGGTGACGGATAATGGAAGGAAGGGCAGGCAACTGGTCGACTTCATTTAAATAAACAAATAAAAAATAAGATAAACTCTCAGGAATAGATAAATAATAACAAAAAAATTGTAAAGTGCAGAAAGCGAGAGCGCGCAAATGCACTCAAGCAAACACAAACAGCACAGCACGATGCGTATTTTTTTTTATATTGACAAAATAAATCAAAAATAACAATAAGTGGAAAAGGCGAGAGTGCGCGAGCACACAGGAGCAAAGACAAGCAGCGCAGCTTGATGCGTAGTAAAAAAAATAATAAATAGACAACTGGTCGACCTCATTAGAAATAAAAACCCAAAAGATTAGATAGACAAACAAACAAATACATAAATGTGGAGAGAAGGGCAGTGCGCGCAGGAGTAAAGGTAAACAGCAGACAGACCTGAATCCTTATCTTTACAAGGTCGACCTCAGAACTTTGTTCAGTTTGTCTCGGTGACGGATAATGGAAGGAAGGGAGGAAACTGGTCGACTTCATTTAAATAAACAAATAAAAAATAAGTAAACTCTCAGGAATAGATAAATAATAACAAAAAAATTGTAAAGTGGAGAAAGCGAGAGCGCGCGAATGCACTCAAGCAAACACAAACAGCACAGCACGATGCGTAATTTTTTTTTAAATTGACAAAATAAATCAAAAAGAAATCAAAAATAATAATAAGTGGAAAAGGCGAGAGTGCGAGAGCACACAGGAGCAAAGACAAGCAGCGCAGCTTGATGCGTAGTAAAAAAAATAATAAATAGACAATTGGTCGACCTCATTAGAAATAAATACCCAAAAGATTAGATAGACAAACAAACAAACACATAAATGTGGAGAGAAGGGCAGTGCGCGCAGGAGCAAAGGTAAACAGCAGACAGACCTGAATCCTTATCTTTACAAGGTCGACCTCAGAACTTTGTTCAGTTTGTCTCGGTTACGGATAATGGAAGGAAGGGCAGGCAACTGGTGGACTTCATTTAAATAAACAAATAAAAAATAAGATAAACTCTCAGGAATAGATAAATAATAACAAAAAAATTGTAAAGTGGAGAAAGCGAGAGTGCGAAAATGCACTCAAGCAAACACAAACAGCACAGCACGATGCGAATTTTTTTTTAAATTGACAAAATAAATCAAAAATAAATCAAAAATAAAAATAAGTGGAAAAGGCGAGAGTGCGCGAGCACACAGGAGCAAAGACAAGCAGCGCAGCTTGATGCGTAGTAAAAAAAATAATAAATAGACAACTGGTCGACCTCATTAGAAATAAAAACCCAAAAGATTAGATAGACAAACAAACAAACACATAAATGTGGAGAGAAGGGCAGTGCGCGCAGGAGCAAAGGTAAACAGCAGACAGACCTGAATCCTTATCTTTACAAGGTCGACCTCAGAACTTTGTTCAGTTTTTCTCGGTGACGGATAATGGAAGGAAGGGAGGAAACTGGTCGACTTCATTTAATAAACAAATAAAAAATAAGATAAACTCTCAGGAATAGATAAATAATAACAAAAAAATTGTAAAGTGCAGAAAGCAAGAGCGCGCGAATGCACTCAAGCAAACACAAACAGCACAGCACGATGCGTATTTTTTTATATTGACAAAATAAATCAAAAATAACAATAAGTGGAAAAGGCGAGAGTGCGCGAGCACACAGGAGCAAAGACAAGCAGCGCAGCTTGATGCGTAGTAAAAAAAATAATAAATAGACAACTGGTCGACCTCATTAGAAATAAAAACCCAAAAGATTAGATAGACAAACAAACAAATACATAAATGTGGAGAGAAGGGCAGTGCGCGTAGGAGCAAAGGTAAACAGCAGACAGACCTGAATCCTTATCTTTACAAGGTCGACCTCAGAACTTTGTTCAGTTTGTCTCGGTGACGGATAATGGAAGGAAGGGAGGAAACTGGTCGACTTCATTAAAATAAACAAATAAAAAATAAGTAAACTCTCAGGATTAGATAAATAATAACAAAAAATTGTAAAGTGGAGAAAGCGAGAGCGCGCGAATGCACTCAAGCAAACACAAACAGCACAGCACGATGCGTATTTTTTTTTTAAATTGACAAAATAAATAAAAAATAAATCAAAAATAAAAATAAGTGGAAAAGGCGAGAGTGCGCGAGCACACAGGAGCAAAGACAAGCAGCGCAGCTTGATGCGTAGTAAAAAAAATAATAAATAGACAACTGGTCGACCTCATTAGAAATAAAAACCCAAAAGATTAGATAGACAAACAAACAAACACATAAATGTGGAGAGAAGGGCAGTGCGCGCAGGAGCAAAGGTAAACAGCAGACAGACCTGAATCCTTATCTTTACAAGGTCGACCTCAGAACTTTGTTCAGTTTGTCTCGGTGACGGATAATGGAAGGAAGGGCAGGCAACTGGTCGACTTCATTTAAATAAACAAATAAAAAATAAGATAAACTCTCAGGAATAGATAAATAATAACAAAAAAATTGTAAAGTGGAGAAAGCGAGAGCGCGCGAATGCACTCAAGCAAACACAAACAGCACAGCACGATGCGGATTTTTTTTTAAATTGACAAAATAAATCAAAAATAAATCAAAAATAAAAATAAGTGGAAAAGGCGAGAGTGCACGAGTACACAGGAGCAAAGACAAGCAGCGCAGTTGGTGCGTAGTAAAAAAATAATAAATAGAAAACTGGTCGACATCATTAGAAATAAAAACCCAAAAGATTAGATAGATAAACAAACAAACACATAAATGGGGAGAGAAGGGGCAGTGCGCGCAGGAGCAAAGGTAAACAGCAGACAGACCTGAATCCTTATCTTTACAAGGTCGACCTCAGAACTTTGTTCAGTTTGTCTCGGTGACGGATAATGGAAGGAAGGGCAGGCAACTGGTCGACTTCATTTAAATAAACAAATAAAAAATAAGATAAACACTCAGGAATAGATAAATAATAACAAAAAAATTGTAAAGTGGAGAAAGTGAGAGCGCGCGAATGCACTCAAGCAAACACAAACAGCACAGCACGATGCGTATTTTTTTTAAATTGACAAAATAAATCAAAAATAAATCAAAAATAAAAATAAGTGGAAAAGGCGAGAGTGCACGAGCACACAGGAGCAAAGACAAGCAGCGCAGCTTGATGCGTAGTAAAAAAAATAATAAATAGACAACTGGTCGACCTCATTAGAAATAAAAACCCAAAAGATTAGATAGACAAACAAACAAACACATATATGTGGAGAGAAGGGCAGTGCGCGCAGGAGCAAAGGTAAACAGCAGACAGACCTGAATCCTTATCTTTACAAGGTCGACCTCAGAACTTTGTTCAGTTTGTCTCGGTGACGGATAATGGAAGGAAGGGCAGGCAACTGGTCGACTTCATTTAAATAAACAAATAAAAAATAAGATAAACTCTCAGGAATAGATAAATAATAACAAAAAAATTGTAAAGTGGAGAAAGCGAGAGCGCGCGAATGCACTCAAGCAAACACAAACAGCACAGCACGATGCGTATTTTTTTTATATTGACAAAATAAATAAAAATAAATCAAAAATAACAATAAGTGGAAAAGGGGAGAGTGCGCCAGCACACAGGAGCAAAGACAAGCAGCGCAGCTTGATGCGTAGTAAAAAAAATAATAAATAGACAACTGGTCGACCTCATTAGAAATAAAAACCCAAAAGATTAGATAGACAAACAAACAAACACATAAATGTGGAGAGAAGGGCAGTGCGCGCAGGAGCAAAGGTAAACAGCAGACAGACCTGAATCCTTATCTTTACAAGGTCGACCTCAGAACTTTGTTCAGTTTGTCTCGGTGACGGATAATGGAAGGAAGGGAGGAAACTGGTCGACTTCATTTAAATAAACAAATAAAAAATAAGATAAACTCACAGGAATAGATAAATAATAACAAAAAAATTATAAAGTGGAGAAAGCGAGAGCGCGCGAATGTACTCAAGAAAACACAAACAGCACAACACGATGCGTATTTTTTTTAAATTGACAAAATAAATAAAAATAAATCAAAAATAAAAATTAGTGGAAAAGGCGAGAGTGCGCCAGCACACAGGAGCAAAGACAAGCAGCGCAGCTTGATGCGTAGTAAAAAAAATAATAAATAGACAACTGGTCGACCTCATTAGAAATAATAACCCAAAAGATTAGATAGACAAACAAACAAACACATAAATGTGGAGAGAATGGAAGTGCGCGCAGGAGCAAAGGTAAACAGCAGACAGACCTGAATCCTTATCTTTACAAGGTCGACCTCAGAACTTTGTTCAGTTTGTCTCGGTGACGGATAATGGAAGGAAGGGCAGGCAACTGGTCGACTTCATTTAAATAAACAAATAAAAAATAAGATAAACTCTCAGGAATAGATAAATAATAACAAAAAAATTGTAAAGTGCAGAAAGCGAGAGCGCGCAAATGCACTCAAGCAAACACAAACAGCACAGCACGATGCGTATTTTTTTTATATTGACAAAATAAATCAAAAATAACAATAAGTGGAAAAGGCGAGAGTGCGCGAGCACACAGGAGCAAAGACAAGCAGCGCAGCTTGATGCGTAGTAAAAAAAATAATAAATAGACAACTGGTCGACCTCATTAGAAATAAAAACCCAAAAGATTAGATAGACAAACAAACAAATACATAAATGTGGAGAGAAGGGCAGTGCGCGCAGGAGTAAAGGTAAACAGCAGACAGACCTGAATCCTTATCTTTACAAGGTCGACCTCAGAACTTTGTTCAGTTTGTCTCGGTGACGGATAATGGAAGGAAGGGAGGAAACTGGTCGACTTCCTTTAAATAAACAAATAAAAAATAAGTAAACTCTCAGGAATAGATAAATAATAACAAAAAAATTGTAAAGTGGAGAAAGCGAGAGCGCGCGAATGCACTCAAGCAAACACAAACAGCACAGCACGATGCGTAATTTTTTTTTAAATTGACAAAATAAATCAAAAATAAATCAAAAATAATAATAAGTGGAAAAGGCGAGAGTGCGAGAGCACACAGGAGCAAAGACAAGCAGCGCAGCTTGATGCGTAGTAAAAAAAATAATAAATAGACAATTGGTCGACCTCATTAGAAATAAATACCCAAAAGATTAGATAGACAAACAAACAAACACATAAATGTGGAGAGAAGGGCAGTGCGAGCAGGAGCAAAGGTAAACAGCAGACAGACCTGAATCCTTATCTTTACAAGGTCGACCTCAGAACTTTGTTCAGTTTGTCTCGGTGACGGATAATGGAAGGAAGGGCAGGCAACTGGTCGACTTCATTTAAATAAACAAATAAAAAATAAGATAAACTCTCAGGAATAGATAAATAATAACAAAAAAATTGTAAATTGGAGAAAGCGAGAGTGCGAAAATGCACTCAAGCAAACACAAACAGCACAGCACGATGCGAATTTTTTTTTAAATTGACAAAATAAATCAAAAATAAATCAAAAATAAAAATAAGTGGAAAAGGCGAGAGTGCGCGAGCACACAGGAGCAAAGACAAGCAGCGCAGCTTGATGCGTAGTAAAAAAAATAATAAATAGACAACTGGTCGACCTCATTAGAAATAAAAACCCAAAAGATTAGATAGACAAACAAACAAACACATAAATGTGGAGAGAAGGGCAGTGCGCGCAGGAGCAAAGGTAAACAGCAGACAGACCTGAATCCTTATCTTTACAAGGTCGACCTCAGAACTTTGTTCAGTTTTTCTCGGTGACGGATAATGGAAGGAAGGGAGGAAACTGGTCGACTTCATTTAATAAACAAATAAAAAATAAGATAAACTCTCAGGAATAGATAAATAATAACAAAAAAATTGTAAAGTGCAGAAAGCAAGAGCGCGCGAATGCACTCAAGCAAACACAAACAGCACAGCACGATGCGTATTTTTTTTATATTGACAAAATAAATCAAAAATAACAATAAGTGGAAAAGGCGAGAGTGCGCGAGCACACAGGAGCAAAGACAAGCAGCGCAGCTTGATGCGTAGTAAAAAAAATAATAAATAGACAACTGGTCGACCTCATTAGAAATAAAAACCCAAAAGATTAGATAGACAAACAAACAAATACATAAATGTGGAGAGAAGGGCAGTGCGCGCAGGAGCAAAGGTAAACAGCAGACAGACCTGAATCCTTATCTTTACAAGGTCGACCTCAGAACTTTGTTCAGTTTGTCTCGGTGACGGATAATGGAAGGAAGGGAGGAAACTGGTCGACTTCATTAAAATAAACAAATAAAAAATAAGTAAACTCTCAGGATTAGATAAATAATAACAAAAAAATTGTAAAGTGGAGAAAGCGAGAGCGCGCGAATGCACTCAAGCAAACACAAACAGCACAGCACGATGCGTATTTTTTTTTAAAATTGACAAAATAAATAAAAAATAAATCAAAAATAAAAATAAGTGGAAAAGGCGAGAGTGCGCGAGCACACAGGAGCAAAGACAAGCAGCGCAGCTTGATGCGTAGTAAAAAAAATAATAAATAGACAACTGGTCGACCTCATTAGAAATAAAAACCCAAAAGATTAGATAGACAAACAAACAAACACATAAATGTGGAGAGAAGGGCAGTGCGCGCAGGAGCAAAGGTAAACAGCAGACAGACCTGAATCCTTATCTTTACAAGGTCGACCTCAGAACTTTGTTCAGTTTGTCTCGGTGACGGATAATGGAAGGAAGGGAGGAAACTGGTCGACTTCATTAAAATAAACAAATAAAAAATAAGTAAACTCTCAGGATTAGATAAATAATAACAAAAAAATTGTAAAGTGGAGAAAGCGAGAGCGCGCGAATGCACTCAAGCAAACACAAACAGCACAGCACGATGCGTATTTTTTTTTAAAATTGACAAAATAAATAAAAAATAAATCAAAAATAAAAATAAGTGGAAAAGGCGAGAGTGCGCGAGCACACAGGAGCAAAGACAAGCAGCGCAGCTTGATGCGTAGTAAAAAAAATAATAAATAGACAACTGGTCGACCTCATTAGAAATAAAAACCCAAAAGATTAGATAGACAAACAAACAAACACATAAATGTGGAGAGAAGGGCAGTGCGCGCAGGAGCAAAGGTAAACAGCAGACAGACCTGAATCCTTATCTTTACAAGGTCGACCTCAGAACTTTGTTCAGTTTGTCTCGGTGACGGATAATGGAAGGAAGGGCAGGCAACTGGTCGACTTCATTTAAATAAACAAATAAAAAATAAGATAAACTCTCAGGAATAGATAAATAATAACAAAAAAATTGTAAAGTGGAGAAAGCGAGAGCGCGCGAATGCACTCAAGCAAACACAAACAGCACAGCACGATGCGGATTTTTTTTTAAATTGACAAAATAAATCAAAAATAAATCAAAAATAAAAATAAGTGGAAAAGGCGAGAGTGCACGAGTACACAGGAGCAAAGACAAGCAGCGCAGTTGGTGCGTAGTAAAAAAATAATAAATAGACAACTGGTCGACATCATTAGAAATAAAAACCCAAAAGATTAGATAGATAAACAAACAAACACATAAATGGGGAGAGAAGGGCAGTGCGCGCAGGAGCAAAGGTAAACAGCAGACAGACCTGAATCCTTATCTTTACAAGGTCGACCTCAGAACTTTGTTCAGTTTGTCTCGGTGACGAATAATGGAAGGAAGGGCAGGCAACTGGTCGACTTCATTTAAATAAACAAATAAAAAATAAGATAAACACTCAGGAATAGATAAATAATAACAAAAAATTGTAAAGTGGAGAAAGCGAGAGCGCGCGAATGCACTCAAGCAAACACAAACAGCACAGCACGATGCGTATTTTTTTTTAAATTGACAAAATAAATCAAAAATAAATCAAAAATAAAAATAAGTGGAAAAGGCGAGAGTGCGCGAGCACACAGGAGCAAAGACAAGCAGCGCAGCTTGATGCGTAGTAAAAAAAATAATAAATAGACAACTGGACGACCTCATTAGAAATAAAAACCCAAAAGATTAGATAGACAAACAAACAAACACATAAATGTGGAGAGATGGGCATTGCGCGCAGGAGCAAAGGTAAACAGCAGACAGACCTGAATACTTATCTTTACAAGGTCGACCTCAGACCTTTGTTCAGTTTGTCTCGGTGACGGATAATGGAAGGAAGGGCAGGCAACTGGTCGACTTCATTTAAATAAACAAATAAAAAATAAGATAAACTCTCAGGAATAGATAAATAATAACCAAAAAATTGTAAAGTGGAGAAAGCGAGAGCGCCCGAATGCACTCAAGCAAACACAAACAGCACAGCACGATGCGTATTTTTTTTATATTGACAAAATAAATCAAAAATAAATCAAAAATAACAATAAGTGGAAAAGGCGAGAGTGCGCGAGCACACAGGAGCAAAGACAAGCAGCGCAGCTTCATGCGTAGTAAAAAAAATAATAAATAGACAACTGGTCGACCTCATTAGAAATAAAAACCCAAAAGATTAGATAGACAAACAAACAAACACATAAATGTGGAGAGAAGGGCAGTGCGCGCAGGAGCAAAGGTAAACAGCAGACAGACCTGAATCCTTATCTTTACAAGGTCGACCTCAGAACTTTGTTCAGTTCGTCTCGGTGACGGATAATGGAAGGAAGGGCAGGAAACTGGTCGACTTCATTTAAATAAACAAATAAAATATAAGATAAACTCTCAGGAATAGATAAATAATAACAAAAAATTGTAAAGTAGAGAAAGTGAGAGCGCGCGAATGCACTCAAGCAAACACAAACAGCACAGCACGATACGTATTTTTTTTTAAATTGACAAAATAAATCAAAAATAAATCAAAAATAAAAATAAGTGGAAAAGGCGAGAGTGCGCGAGCACACAGGAGCAAAGACAAGCAGCGCATCTTGATGCGTAGTAAAAAAAATAATAAATAGACAACTGGTCGACCTCATTAGAAATAAAAACCCAAAAGATTAGATAGACAAACAAACAAACATATAAATGTGGAGAGAAGGGCAGTGCGCGCAGGAGCAAAGGTAAACAGCAGACAGACCTGAATCCTTATCTTTACAAGGTCGACCTCAGAACTTTGTTCAGTTTGTCTCGGTGACGGATAATGTAAGGAAGGGCAGGCAACTGGTCGACTTCATTTAAATAAACAAATAAAAAATAAGATAAACTCTCAGGAATAGATAAATAATAACAAAAAAATTGTAAAGTGGAGAAAGCGAGAGCGCGCGAATGCACTCAAGCAAACACAAACAGCACAGCACGATGCGTATTTTTTTTTAAATTGACAAAATAAATCAAAAATTAATCAAAAATAAAAATATGTGGAAAAGGCGAGAGTGCACGAGTACACAGGAGCAAAGACAAGCAGCGCAGTTGGTGCGTAGTAAAAAAATAATAAATAGAAAACTGGTCGACATCATTAGAAATAAAAACCCAAAAGATTAGATAGAAAAACAAACAAACACATAAATGGGGAGAGAAGGGCAGTGCGCGCAGGAGCAAAGGTAAACAGCAGACAGACCTGAATCCTTATCTTTACAAGGTCGACCTCAGAACTTTGTTCAGTTTGTCTCGGTGACGGATAATGGAAGGAAGGGCAGGAAACTGGTCGACTTCATTTAAATAAACAAATAAAAAATAAGATAAACTCTCAGGAATAGATAAATAATAACAAAAAAATTGTAAAGTGGAGAAAGCGAGAGCGCGCGAATGCACTCAAGCAAACACAAACAGCACAGCACGATGCGTATTTTTTTTTATATTGACAAAATAAATCAAAAATAAATCAAAAATAACATTAAGTGGAAAAGGCGAGAGTGCGCGAGCACACAGGAGCAAAGACAAGCAGCGCAGCTTGATGCGTAGTAAAAAAAATAATAAATAGACAACTGGTCGACCTCATTAGAAATAAAAACCCAAAAGATTAGATAGACAAACAAACAAACACATAAATGTGGAGAGAAGGGCAGTGCGCACAGGAGCAAAGGTAAACAGCAGACAGACCTGAATCCTTATCTTTACAAGGTCGACCTCAGAACTTTGTTCAGTTTGTCTCGGTGACGGATAATGGAAGGAAGGGCAGGAAACTGGTCGACTTCATTTAAATAAACAAATAAAATATAAGATAAACTCTCAGGAATAGATAAATAATAACAAAAAATTGTAAAGTGGAGAAAGCGAGTGCGCGCGAATGCACTCAAGCAAACACAAACAGCACAGCACGATGCGTATTTTTTTTTAAATTGACAAAATAAATCAAAAATAAATCAAAAATAAAATCAAGTGGAAAAGGCGAGAGTGCGCGAGCACACAGGAGCAAAGACAAGCAGCGCATCTTGATGCGTAGTAAAAAAAATAATAAATAGACAACTGGTCGACCTCATTAGAAGTAAAAACCCAAAAGATTAGATAGACAAACAAACAAACACATAAATGTGGAGAGAAGGGCAGTGCGCGCAGGAGCAAAGGTAAACAGCAGACAGACCTGAATCCTTATCTTTACAAGGTCGACCTCAGAACTTTGTTCAGTTTGTCTCGGTGACGGATAATGGAAGGAAGGGCAGGCAACTGGTCGACTTCATTTAAATAAACAAATAAAAAATAAGATAAACACTCAGGAATAGATAAATAATAACAAAAAAATTGTAAAGTGGAGAAAGTGAGAGCGCGCGAATGCACTCAAGCAAACACAAACAGCACAGCACGATGCGTATTTTTTTTTAAATTGACAAAATAAATCAAAAATAAATCAAAAATAAAAATAAGTGGAAAAGGCGAGAGTGCGCGAGCACACAGGAGCAAAGACAAGCAGCGCAGCTTGATGCGTAGTAAAAAAAATAATAAATAGACAACTGGTCGACCTCATTAGAAATAAAAACCCAAAAGATTAGATAGACAAACAAACAAATACATAAATGTGGAGAGAAGGGCAGTGCGCGCAGGAGCAATGGTAAACAGCAGACAGACCTGAATCCTTATCTTTACAAGGTCGACCTCAGAACTTTGTTCAGTTTGTCTCGGTGACGGATAATGGAAGGAAGGGAGGAAACTGGTCGACTTCATTAAAATAAACAAATAAAAAATAAGTAAACTCTCAGGAATAGATAAATAATACCAAAAAAATTGTAAAGTGGAGAAAGCGAGAGCGCGCGAATGCACTCAAGCAAACACAAACAGCACAGCACGATGCGTATTTTTTTTTAAAATTGACAAAATAAATCAAAAATAAATCAAAAATAAAAATAAGTGGAAAAGGCGAGAGTGCGCGAGCACACAGGAGCAAAGACAAGCAGCGCAGCTTGATGCGTAGTAAAAAAAATAATAAATAGACAACTGGTCGACCTCATTAGAAATAAAAACCCAAAAGATTAGATAGACAAACAAACAAACACATAAATGTGGAGAGAAGGGCAGTGCGCGCAGGAGCAAAGGTAAACAGCAGACAGACCTGAATCCTTATCTTTACAAGGTCGAACTCAGAACTTTGTTCAGTTTGTCTCGGTGACGGATAATGGAAGGAAGGGCAGGCAACTGGTCGACTTCATTTAAATAAACAAATAAAAAATAAGATAAACTCTCAGGAATAGATAAATAATAACAAAAAAATTGTAAAGTGGAGAAAGCGAGAGCGCGCGAATGCACTCAAGCAAACACAAACAGCACAGCACGATGCGGATTTCTTTTTAAATTGACAAAATAAATCAAAAATAAATCAAAAATAAAAATAAGTGGAAAAGGCGAGAGTGCACGAGTACACAGGAGCAAAGACAAGCAGCGCAGTTGGTGCGTAGTAAAAAAATAATAAATAGACAACTGGTCGACATCATTAGAAATAAAAACCCAAAAGATTAGATAGAAAATCAAACAAACACATAAATGGGGAGAGAAGGGCAGTGCGCGCAGGAGCAAAGGTAAACAGCAGACAGACCTGAATCCTTATCTTTACACGGTCGACCTCAGAACTTTGTTCAGTTTGTCTCGGTGACGGATAATGGAAGGAAGGGCAGGCAACTGGTCGACTTCATTTAAATAAACAAATAAAAAATAATAAAAACTCTCAGGAATAGATAAATAATAACAAAAAAATTGTAAAGTGGAGAAAGCGAGAGCGCGCGAATGCAGTCAAGCAAACACAAACAGCACAGCACGATGCGTATTTTTTTTATATTGACAAAATAAATCAAAAATAAATCAAAAATAACATTAAGTGGAAAAGGCGAGAGTGCGCGAGCACACAGGAGCAAAGACAAGCAGCGCAGCTTGATGCGTAGTAAAAAAAATAATAAATAGACAACTGGTCGACCTCATTAGAAATAAAAACCCAAAAGATTAGATAGACAAACAAACAAACACATAAATGTGGAGAGAAGGGCAGTGCGCGCAGGAGCAAAGGTAAACAGCAGACAGACCTGAATCCTTATCTTTACAAGGTCGACCTCAGAACTTTGTTCAGTTTGTCTCGGTGACGGATAATGGAAGGAAGGGCAGGAAACTGGTCGACTTCATTTAAATAAACAAATAAAAAATAAGATAAACTCTCAGGAATAGATAAATAATAACAAAAAATTGTAAAGTGGAGAAAGCGAGTGCGCGCGAATGCACTCAAGCAAACACAAACAGCACAGCACGATGCGTATTTTTTTTTAAATTGACAAAATAAATCAAAAATAAATCAAAAATAAAATTAAGTGGAAAAGGCGAGAGTGCGCGAGCACACAGGAGCAAAGACAAGCAGCGCATCTTGATGCGTAGTAAAAAAAATAATAAATAGACAACTGGTCGACCTCATTAGAAGTAAAAACCCAAAAGATTAGATAGACAAACAAACAAACACATAAATGTGGAGAGAAGGGCAGTGCGCGCAGGAGCAAAGGTAAACAGCAGACAGACCTGAATCCTTATCTTTACAAGGTCGACCTCAGAACTTTGTTCAGTTTGTCTCGGTGACGGATAATGGAAGGAAGGGCAGGCAACTGGTCGACTTCATTCAAATAAACAAATAAAAAATAAGATAAACACTCAGGAATAGATAAATAATAACAAAAAAATTGTAAAGTGGAGAAAGCGAGAGCGCGCGAATGCACTCAAGCAAACACAAACAGCACAGCACGATGCGTATTTTTTTTTAAAATTGACAAAATAAATCAAAAATAAATCAAAAATAAAAATAAGTGGAAAAGGCGAGAGTGCGCGAGTACACAGGAGCAAAGACAAGCAGCGCAGCTTGATGCGTAGTAAAAAAAATAATAAATAGAAAACTGGTCGACATCATTAGAAATAAAAACCCAAAAGATTAGATAGAAAAACAAACACATAAATGGGGAGAGAAGGGCAGTGCGCGCAGGAGCAAAGGTAAACAGCAGACAGACCTGAATCCTTATCTTTACAAGGTCGACCTCAGAACTTTGTTCAGTTTGTCTCGGTGACGGATAATGGAAGGAAGGGCAGGCAACTGGTCGACTTCATTTAAATAAACAAATAAAAAATAATATAAACTCTCAGGAATAGATAAATAATAACAAAAAATTGTAAAGTGGAGAGAAAGCGAGTGCGCGCGAATGCACTCAAGCAAACACAAACAGCACAGCACAATGCGTATTTTTTTTTAAATTGACAAAATAAATCAAAAATAAATCAAAAATAAAATTAAGTGGAAAAGGCGAGAGTGCGCGAGCACACAGGAGCAAAGACAAGCAGCGCATCTTGATGCGTAGTAAAAAAAATAATAAATAGACAACTGGTCGACCTCATTAGAAGTAAAAACCCAAAAGATTAGATAGACAAACAAACAAACACATAAATGTGGAGAGAAGGGCAGTGCGCGCAGGAGCAAAGGTAAACAGCAGACAGACCTGAATCCTTATCTTTACAAGGTCGACCTCAGAACTTTGTTCAGTTTGTCTCGGTGACGGATAATGGAAGGAAGGGCAGGAAACTGGTCGACTTCATTTAAATAAACAAATAAAAAATAAGATAAACTCTCAGGAATAGATAAATAATAACAAAAAATTGTAAAGTGGAGAAAGCGAGTGCGCGCGAATGCACTCAAGCAAACACAAACAGCACAGCACGATGCGTATTTTTTTTTAAATTGACAAAATAAATCAAAAATAAATCAAAAATAAAATTAAGTGGAAAAGGCGAGAGTGCGCGAGCACACAGGAGCAAAGACAAGCAGCGCATCTTGATGCGTAGTAAAAAAAATAATAAATAGACAACTGGTCGACCTCATTAGAAGTAAAAACCCAAAAGATTAGATAGACAAACAAACAAACACATAAATGTGGAGAGAAGGGCAGTGCGCGCAGGAGCAAAGGTAAACAGCAGACAGACCTGAATCCTTATCTTTACAAGGTCGACCTCAGAACTTTGTTCAGTTTGTCTCGGTGACGGATAATGGAAGGAAGGGCAGGCAACTGGTCGACTTCATTTAAATAAACAAATAAAAAATAAGATAAACTCTCAGGAATAGATAAATAATAACCAAAAAATTGTAAAGTGGAGAAAGCGAGAGCGCGCGAATGCACTCAAGCAAACACAAACAGCACAGCACGATGCGTATTTTTTTTATATTGACAAAATAAATCAAAAATAAATCAAAAATAAAAATAAGTGGAAAAGGCGAGAGTGCGCGAGCACACAGGAGCAAAGACAAGCAGCGCAGCTTGATGCGTAGTAAAAAAAATAATAAATAGACAACTGGTCGACCTCATTAGAAATAAAAACCCAAAAGATTAGATAGACAAACAAATACATAAATGTGGAGAGAAGGGCAGTGCGCGCAGGAGCAATGGTAAACAGCAGACAGACCTGAATCCTTATCTTTACAAGGTCGACCTCAGAACTTTGTTCAGTTTGTCTCGGTGACGGATAATGGAAGGAAGGGAGGAAACTGGTCGACTTCATTAAAATAAACAAATAAAAAATAAGTAAACTCTCAGGAATAGATAAATAATACCAAAAAAATTGTAAAGTGGAGAAAGCGAGAGCGCGCGAATGCACTCAAGCAAACACAAACAGCACAGCACGATGCGTATTTTTTTTTTAAATTGACAAAATAAATCAAAAATAAATCAAAAATAAAAATAAGTGGAAAAGGCGAGAGTGCGCGAGCACACAGGAGCAAAGACAAGCAGCGCAGCTTGATGCGTAGTAAAAAAAATAATAAATAGACAACTGGTCGACCTCATTAGAAATAAAAACCCAAAAGATTAGATAGACAAACAAACAAACACATAAATGTGGAGAGAAGGGCAGTGCGCGCAGGAGCAAAGGTAAACAGCAGACAGACCTGAATCCTTATCTTTACAAGGTCGAACTCAGAACTTTGTTCAGTTTGTCTCGGTGACGGATAATGGAAGGAAGGGCAGGCAACTGGTCGACTTCATTTAAATAAACAAATAAAAAATAAGATAAACTCTCAGGAATAGATAAATAATAACAAAAAAATTGTAAAGTGGAGAAAGCGAGAGCGCGCGAATGCACTCAAGCAAACACAAACAGCACAGCACGATGCGGATTTCTTTTTAAATTGACAAAATAAATCAAAAATAAATCAAAAATAAAAATAAGTGGAAAAGGCGAGAGTGCACGAGTACACAGGAGCAAAGACAAGCAGCGCAGTTGGTGCGTAGTAAAAAAATAATAAATAGACAACTGGTCGACATCATTAGAAATAAAAACCCAAAAGATTAGATAGAAAATCAAACAAACACATAAATGGGGAGAGAAGGGCAGTGCGCGCAGGAGCAAAGGTAAACAGCAGACAGACCTGAATCCTTATCTTTACACGGTCGACCTCAGAACTTTGTTCAGTTTGTCTCGGTGACGGATAATGGAAGGAAGGGCAGGCAACTGGTCGACTTCATTTAAATAAACAAATAAAAAATAATATAAACTCTCAGGAATAGATAAATAATAACAAAAAAATTGTAAAGTGGAGAAAGCGAGAGCGCGCGAATGCAGTCAAGCAAACACAAACAGCACAGCACGATGCGTATTTTTTTTATATTGACAAAATAAATCAAAAATAAATCAAAAATAACATTAAGTGGAAAAGGCGAGAGTGCGCGAGCACACAGGAGCAAAGACAAGCAGCGCAGCTTGATGCGTAGTAAAAAAAATAATAAATAGACAACTGGTCGACCTCATTAGAAATAAAAACCCAAAAGATTAGATAGACAAACAAACAAACACATAAATGTGGAGAGAAGGGCAGTGCGCGCAGGAGCAAAGGGAAACAGCAGACAGACCTGAATCCTTATCTTTACAAGGTCGACCTCAGAACTTTGTTCAGTTTGTCTCGGTGACGGATAATGGAAGGAAGGGCAGGAAACTGGTCGACTTCATTTAAATAAACAAATAAAAAATAAGATAAACTCTCAGGAATAGATAAATAATAACAAAAAATTGTAAAGTGGAGAAAGCGAGTGCGCGCGAATGCACTCAAGCAAACACAAACAGCACAGCACGATGCGTATTTTTTTTTAAATTGACAAAATAAATCAAAAATAAATCAAAAATAAAATTAAGTGGAAAAGGCGAGAGTGCGCGAGCACACAGGAGCAAAGACAAGCAGCGCATCTTGATGCATAGTAAAAAAAATAATAAATAGACAACTGGTCGACCTCATTAGAAGTAAAAACCCAAAAGATTAGATAGACAAACAAACAAACACATAAATGTGGAGAGAAGGGCAGTGCGCGCAGGAGCAAAGGTAAACAGCAGACAGACCTGAATCCTTATCTTTACAAGGTCGACCTCAGAACTTTGTTCAGTTTGTCTCGGTGACGGATAATGGAAGGAAGGGCAGGCAACTGGTCGACTTCATATAAATAAACAAATAAAAAATAAGATAAACTCTCAGGAATAGATAAATAATAACAAAAAAATTGTAAAGTGGAGAAAGCGAGAGCACGCGAATGCACTCAAGCAAACGCAAACAGCACAGCACGATGCGTATTTTTTTTTAAAATTGACAAAATAAATCAAAAATAAATCAAAAATAAAAATAAGTGGAAAAGGCGAGAGTGCGCGAGCACACCGGAGCAAATGCAAGCAGCGCAGCTTGATGCGTAGTAAAAAAAATAATAAATAGACAACAGGTCGACCTCATTAGAAATAAAAACCCAAAAGATTAGATAGACAAACAAACAAACACATAAATGTGGAGAGAAGGGCAGTGCGCGCAGGAGCAAAGGTAAACAGCAGACAGACCTGAAACCTTATCTTTACAAGGTCGACCTCAGAACTTTGTTCAGTTTGTCTCGGTGACGGATAATGGAAGGAAGGGGAGGCAACTGGTCGAGTTCATTTAAATAAACAAAAAATAAGATAAACTCTCAGGAATAGATAAATAATAACAAAAAATTGTAAAGTGGAGAAAGCGAGAGCGCGCGAATGCACTCCAGCAAACACAAACAGCACAGCACGATGCGTATTTTTTTTTAAATTGACAAAATAAATCAAAAATAAATCAAAAATAAAAATAAGTGGAAAAGGCGAGAGTGCGCGAGCACACCGGAGCAAATGCAAGCAGCGCAGCTTGATGCGTAGTAAAAAAAATAATAAATAGACAACTGGTCGACCTCATTAGAAATAAAAACCCAAAAGATTAGATAGACAAACAAACAAACACATAAATGTGGAGAGAAGGGCAGTGCGCGCAGGAGCAAAGGTAAACAGCAGACAGACCTGAAACCTTATCTTTACAAGGTCGACCTCAGAACTTTGTTCAGTTTGTCTCAGTGACGGATAATGGAAGGAAGGGCAGGCAACTGGTCGACTTCATTTAAATAAACAAATAAAAAATAAGATAAACTCTCAGGAATAGATAAATAACAACAAAAAAATTGTAGAGTGGACAAAGCGAGAGCGCGCGAATGCACTCAAGGAAACACAAACAGCACAGCACGATGCGTATTTTTTTTTAAATTGACAAAATAAATCAAAAATAAATCAAAAATGAAAATAAGTGGAAAAGTCGAGAGTGCGCGAGCACACAGGAGCAAAGACAACCAGCGCAGCTTGATGCGTATTAAAAAAAATAATAAATAGACAACTGGTCGACCTCATTAGAAATAAAAACCCAAAAGATTAGATAGACCAACAAACAAACACATGAATGTGGAGAGAAGGGCAGTGCGTGCAGGAGCAAAGGTAAACAGCAGACAGACCTGAATCCTTATCTTGACAAGGTCGACCTCAGAACTTTGTTCAGTTTGTCTCGGTGACGGATAATGGAAGGAAGGGCAGGCAGCTGGACGACTTCATTTAAATAAACAAATAAAAAATAAGATAAACTCTCAGAAATAGATAAATAATAACAAAAAAATTGTAAAGTGGAGAAAGCGAGAGCGCGCGAATGCACTCAAGCAAACACAAACAGCACAGCACGATGCGTATTTTTTTTTAAAATTGACAAAATAAATCAAAAACAAATCAAAAATAAAAATAAGTGGAAAAGGCGAGAGTACGCGAGCACACAGGAGCAAAGACAAGCAGCGCAGCTTGATGCGTAGTAAAAAAAATAATAAATAGACAACTGGTCGACCTCATTAGAAATAAAAACCCAAAAGATTAGATAGACAAACAAACAAACACATAAATGTGGAGAGAAGGGCAGTGTGCGCAGGAGCAAAGGTAAACAGCAGACAGACCTGAATCCTTATCTTTACAAGGTCAACCTCAGAACTTTGTTCAGTTTGTCTCGGTGACGGATAATGGAAGGAAGGGCAGGCAACTGGTCGACTTCATTTAAATAAACAAATAAAAAATAAGATAAACTCTCAGGAATAGATAAATAATAACAAAAAAATTGTAAAGTGGAGAAAGCGAGAGCGCGCGAATGCACTCAAGCAAACACAACAACACAGCACGATGCGTATTTTTTTTTAAATTGACAAAATAAATCAAAAATAAATCAAAAATAAAAATAAGTGGAAAAGGCGAGAGTGCGCGAGCACACAGGAGCAAAGACAAGCAGCGCAGCTTGATGCGTAGTAAAAAAAAAAAATAGACAACTGGTGGACCTCATTAGAAATAAAAACCCAAAAGATTAGATAGACAAGCAAACTAACACATAAATGTGGAGAGAAGGACAGTGCGCGCAGGAGCAAAGGTAAACAGCAGACAGACCTGAATCCTTATCTTTACAAGGTCGACCTTAGAACTTTGTTCAGTTTGTCTCGGTGACGGATAATGGAAGGAAGGGCAGGCAACTGGTCGACTTCATTTAAATAAACAAATAAAAAATAACATAAACTCTCAGGAATAGATAAATAATAACAAAAAAATTGTAAAGTAGAGAAAGCGAGAGCGCGCAAATGCACTCAAGCAAACACAAACAGCACAGCACGATGCGTATTTTTTTTTTAAATTGACAAAATAAATCAAAAATAAATCAAAAATAAAAATAAGTGGAAAAGGCGAGAGTGCGCGAGCACACAGGAGCAAAGACAAGCAGCGCAGCTTGATGCGTAGTAAAAAAAATAATAAATAGACAACTGGTCTACCTCATTAGAAATAAAAACCCAAAAGATGAGATAGACAAACAAACAAACACATAAATGTGGACAGAAGGGCAGTGCGCGCAGGAGCAAAGGTAAACAGCAGACAGACCTGAATCCTTATCTTTACAAGGTCGACCTCAGAACTTTGTTCAGTTTGTCTCGGTGACGGATAATGGAAGGAAAGGTAGGCAACTGGTCAACTTCATTTAAATAAACAAATAAAAAATAAGATAAACTCTCAGGAATAGATAAATAATAACAAAAAAATTGTAAAGTGGAGAAAGCGAGAGCGCGCGAATGCACTCAAGCAAACACAAACAGCACAGCACGATGCGTATTTTTTTTTAAAATTGACAAAATAAATCAAAAATAAATCAAAAATAAAAATAAGTGGAAAAGGCGAGAGTGCGCGAGCACACAGGAGCAAAGACAAGCAGCGCAGCTTGATGCGTAGTAAAAAAAATAATAAATAGACAACTGGTCGACCTCATTAGAAATAAAAACACAAAAGATGAGATAGACAAACAAACAAACACATAAATGTGGAGAGAAGGGCAGTGCGCGCAGGAGCAAAGGTAAACAGCAGACAGACCTGAATCCTTATCTTTACAAGGTCGACCTCAGAACTTTGTTCAGTTTGTCTCGTTGACGGATAATGGAAGGAAGGGCAGGCAACTGGTCGAATTCATTTAAATAAACAAATAAAAAATAAGATAAACTCTCAGGCATAGATAAATAATAACAAAAAAATTGTAAAGTGGAGAAAACGAGAGCACGCGAATGCACTCAAGCAAACACAAACAGCACAGCACGATGCGTATTTTTTTTTAAAATTGACAAAATAAATCAAAAATAAATCAAAAATAAAAATAAGTGGAAAAGGCGAGAGTGCGCGAGCACACAGGAGCAAAGACAAGCAGCGCAGCTTGATGCGTAGTAAAGAAAATAATAAATAGACAACTGGTCGACCGATTAGAAATAAAAACCCAAAAGATTAGATAGACAAACAAACAAACACATAAATGTGGAGAGAAGGGCAGTGCGCGCAGGAGCAAAGGTAAACAGCAGACAGACCTGAATCCTTATCTTTACAAGGTCGACCTCAGAACTTTGTTCAGTTTGTCTCGGTGACGGATAATGGAAGGAAGGGCAGGCAACTGGTCGACTTCATTGAAATAAACAAATAAAATATAAGATAAACTCTCAGGAATAGATAAATAATAACAAAAAATTGTAAAGTGGAGAAAGCGAGGAGCGCGCGAATGCACTCAAGCAAACACAAACAGCACAGCACGATGCGTATTTTTTTTTAAATTGACAAAATAAATCAAAAATAAATCAAAAATAAAAATAAGTGGAAAAGGCGAGAGTGCGCGAGCACACAGGAGCAAATACAAGCAGCGCATCTTGATGCGTAGTAAAAAACATAATAAATAGACAACTGGTCGAACTCATTAGAAATAAAAACCCAAAAGATTAGATAGACAAACAAACAAACACATAAATGTGGAGAGAAGGGCAGTGCGCGCAGGAGCAAATGTAAACAGCAGACAGACCTGAATCCTTATCTTTACAAGGTCGACCTCAGAACTTTGTTCAGTTTGTCTCGGTGACGGATAATGGAAGGAAGGGCAGGCAACTGGTCGACTTCATTTAAATAAACAAAAAAAATAAGATAAACTCTCAGGAATAGATAAATAATAACAAAAAAATTGTAAAGTGGAGAAAGCGAGAGCGCGCGAATGCACTCAAGCAAACACAAACAGCACAGCACGATGCGTATTTTTTTTAAATTGACAAAATAAATCAAAAATAAATCAAAAATGAAAATAAGTGGAAAAGTAGAGAGTGCGCGAGCACACAGGAGCAAAGACAAGCAGCGCAGCTTGATGCGTATTAAAAAAAATAATAAATAGACAACTGGTCGACCTCATTAGAAATAAAAACCCAAAAGATTAGATAGACCAACAAACAAACACATGAATGTGGAGAGAAGGGCAGTGCGTGCAGGAGCAAAGGTAAACAGCAGACAGACCTGAATCCTTATCTTGACAAGGTCGACCTCAGAACTTTGTTCAGTTTGTCTCGGTGACGGATAATGGAAGGAAGGGCAGGCAACTGGACGACTTCATTTAAATAAACAAATAAAAAATAAGATAAACTCTCTGAAATAGATAAATAATAACAAAAAAATTGTAAAGTGGAGAAAGCGAGAGCGCGCGAATGCACTCAAGCAAACACAAACAGCACAGCACGATGCGTATTTTTTTTTTAAAATTGACAAAATAAATCAAAAACAAATCAAAAATAAAAATAAGTGGAAAAGGCGAGAGTACGCGAGCACACAGGAGCAAAGACAAGCAGCGCAGCTTGATGCGTAGTAAAAAAAATAATAAATAGACAACTGGTCGACCTCATTAGAAATAAAAACCCAAAAGATTAGATAGACAAACAAACAAACACATAAATGTGGAGAGAAGGGCAGTGTGCGCAGGAGCAAAGGTAAACAGCAGACAGACCTGAATCCTTATCTTTACAAGGTCAACCTCAGAACTTTGTTCAGTTTGTCTTGGTGACGGATAATGGAAGGAAGGGCAGGCAACTGGTCGACTTCATTTAAATAAACAAATAAAAAATAAGATAAACTCTCAGGAATAGATAAATAATAACAAAAAAATTGTAAAGTGGAGAAAGCGAGAGCGCGCGAATGCACTCAAAGGAAACACAAACACCACAGCACGATGAGTATTTTTTTTTAAATTGACAAAATAAATCAAAAATAAATCAAAAATGAAAATAAGTGGAAAAGTCGAGAGTGCACGAGCACACAGGAGCAAAGACAAGCAGCGCAGCTTGATGCGTAGTAAAAAAATAATAAATAGACAACTGGTCGACCTCATTAGAAATAAAATCCAAAAGATTAGATAGACAAACAAACAAACACATGAATGTGGAGAGAAGGGCAGTGCGTGCAGGAGCAAAGGTAAACAGCAGACAGACCAAATCCTTATCTTTACAAGGTCGACCACAGAACTTTGCGTTCATTTTGTCTCGGTGACGGATAATGGGAGGAAGGGCAGGCAACTGGTCGACTTCATTTAAATAAACAAATAAAAAATAAGATAAACTCTCAGGAATAGATGAATACTAACAAAAAATATTGTAAAGTGGAGAAAGCGAGAGAGCGCGCGAATGCACTCAAGCAAACACAAACAGCACAGCACGATGCGTATTTTTTTTTAATTGACAAAATAAATCAAAAATAAAAAATAAGTGGAAAAGTCGAGACTGCGCGAGCACACAGGAGCAAAGACAAGCAGCGCAGGCTTGATGCGTAGTAAAAAAAATAATAAATAGACAACTAGTCGACCTCATTAGAAATAAAAACCCAAAAGATTAGATAGACAAACAAACAAACACATAAATGTGGAGAGAAGGGCAGTGAGCGCAGGAGCAATGGTAAACAGCAGAAAGACCTGAATCCTTATCTTTACAAGGTCGACCTCAGAACTTTGTTCAGTTTGTCTCGGTGACGTATAATGGAAGGAAGGGCAGGCAATCTGGTCAACTTCATTTAAATAAACAAATAAAAAATAAGATAAACTCTCAGGAATAGATAAATAATAACAAAAAATTGTAAAATGCAGAAAGCGGGAGCGCGGCGAATGCACTCAAGCAAACACAACAGCACAGCACGATGCGTATTTTTTTTTAAATTGACAAAATAAATCAAAAATAAATCAAAAATAAAAATAAGTGGAAAAGGCGAGAGTGCGCGAGCACACAGGAGCAAAGACAAGCAGCGCAGCTTGATGCGTAGTAAAAAAAAATAATAAATAGAAAACTGGTCGACCTCATTATTAATAAAAACCGAAAAGATTAGATAGACAAACAAACAAACACATAAATGTGGAGAGAAGGGCAGTGCGCGCAGGAGCAAATGTAAACAGCAGACAGACCTGAATCCTTATCTTTACAAGGTCGACCTCAGAACTTTGTTCAGTTTGTCTCAGTGACGGATAATGGAAGGAAGGGCAGGCAACTGGTCGACTTCATTTAAATTAAACAAAAAATAAGATAAACTCTCAGGAAATAGATAAATAATAACGAAAAAAATTGTAAAGTGGAGAAAGCGAGAGCGCTGCGAATGCACTCAATCAAACACAAACAGCACAGCACGATGCGTATTTCTTTTTAAATTGACAAAATAAATCAAAAATAAATCAAAAATAAAAATAAGTGGAAAAGGCGAGAGTGCGCGAGCACACAGGAGCAAGACAAGCAGCGCAGCTTGATGCGTAGTAAAAAAAATAATAAATAGACAACTGGTCGACCTGATTAGAAATAAAAACCCAAAAGATTAGATAGACAAACAAACAAACACAAATGTGGAGAGAAGGGCAGTGTGCGCAGGAGCAAAGGTAAACAGCAGACAGACCTGAATCCTTATCTTTACAAGGGTCGACCCTCAGAACTTTGTTCAGTGTGTCTCGGTGACAGATAATGGAAGGAAGGGCAGGCAACTGGTCGACTTCATTTAAATAAACAAATAAAAAATAAGATAAACTCTCAGGAATAGATAAATAATAACAAAAAAATTGTAAAGTGGAGAAAGCGAGAGCGCGCGAATGCACTCAAGCAAACACAAACAGCACAGCACGATGCGTATTTTTTTAAATTGACAAAAATAAATCAAAAAATAAATCAAAAATAAAAATAAGTGGAAAAGGCGAGAGTGCGCGAGCACACAGGAGGCAAAGACAAGCAGCGCAGCTTGATGCGTAGTAAAAAAAATAATAAATAGACAACTGGTCGACCTCATTAGAAATAAAAACCCAAAAGATAAGATAGACAAACAAACAAACACATAAATGTGGAGAGAAGGGCAGTGCGGTCAGGGGCAAAGGTAAACAGCAGACAGACCTGAATCCTTATCTTTACAAGGTCGACTTCAGAACTTTGTTCAGTTTGTCTCGGTGACGGATAATGGAAGGAAGGGCAGGCAACAGGTCGACTTCATTTAAATAAACAAAAAAATAAGATAAAATCTCAGGAATAGATAAATAATAACAAAAAATTGTAAAGTGGAGAAAGCGGAGAGCGCGCGAATGCACTCAAGCAAACACAAACAGCACAGCACGATGCGTATTTTTTTTAAATTGACAAAATAAATCAAAAATAAATCAAAAATAAAAATAAGTGGAAAAGGCGAGAGTGCGCGAGCACACAGGAGCAAAGACAAGCAGCGCTGCTTGATGCGTAGTAAAAAAAATAATAAATAGACAACTGGTCGACCTCACTAGAAATAAAAACCCAAAAGATTAGATAGACAAACAAACCGAAACACATAAATGTGGAGAGAAGGGCAGTGCGCCCAGGAGCAAAGGTAAACAGCAGAAAGACCTGAATCCTTATCTTTACAAGGACGACCTCAGAACTTTGTTAAGTTTGTCTCGGTGACGGATTATGGAAGGAAGGGCAGGCAACTGGTCGACTTCATTTAAATAAACAAATAAAAAATAAGATAAAACTCTCAGGAATAGATAAATAATAACAAAAAAATTGTAAAGTGGAGAAAGCGAGAGCGCGCGAATGCACTCAAGCAAACACAAACAGCACAGCACGATGCGTATTTTTTTTTAAAATTGACAAAATAAATCAAAAATAAATCAAAAATAAAAATAAGTGGAAAAGGCGAGAGTGCGCGAGCACACAGGAGCAAAGACAAGCAGCGCAGCTTGATGCGTAGTAAAAAAAATAATAAATAGACAACTGGTCGACCCTCATTAGAAATAAAAACCCAAAAGATTAGATAGACAAACAAACACATAAATGTGGAGAGAAGGGCAGTGCGCGCAGGAGCAAAGGTAAACAGCAGACAGACCTGAATCCTTATCTTTACAAGGTCGACCTCAGAACTTTGTTCAGTTTGTCTCGGTGACGGATAATGGAAGGAAGGGCAGGCAACTGGTCGACTTCATTTAAATAAACAAATAAAAAATAAGATAAACTCTCAGGAATAGATAAATAATAACAAAAAAATTGTAAAGTGGAGAAAGCGAGAGCGCGCGAATGCACTCAAGGAAACACAAACACCACAGCACGATGAGTATTTTTTTTTAAATTGACAAAATAAATCAAAAATAAATCAAAAATGAAAATAAGTGGAAAAGTCGAGAGTGCACGAGCACACAGGAGCAAAGACAAGCAGCGCAGCTTGATGCGTAGTAAAAAAAATAATAAATAGACAACTGGTCGACCTCATTAGAAATAAAATCCCAAAAGATTAGATAGACAAACAACAAACACATGAATGTGGAGAGAAGGGCAGTGCGTGCAGGAGCAAAGGTAAACAGCAGACAGACCAAATCCTTATCTTTACAAGGTCGACCACAGAACTTTGTTCATTTTGTCTCGGTGACGGGATAATGGGAGGAAGGGCAGGCAACTGGTCGACTTCATTTAAATAAACAAATAAAAAATAAGATAAACTCTCAGGAATAGATGAATACTAACAAAAATATTGTAAAGTGGAGGAAAGCGAGAGCGCGCGAATGCACTCAAGCAAACACAAACAGCACAGCACGATGCGTATTTTTTTTTAATTGACAAAATAAATCAAAAATAAATCAAAAATGAAAATAAGTGGAAAAGTAGAGAGTGCGCGAGCACACAGGAGCAAAGACAAGCAGCGCAGCTTGATGCGTAGTAAAAAAAATAATAAATAGACAACTGGTCGACCTCATTAGAAATAAAAACCCAAAAGATTAGATAGACAAACAAACAAACACATAAATGTGGAGAGAAGGGCAGTGCGCGCAGGAGCAAAGGTAAACAGAAGACAGACCTGAATCCTTATCTTTACAAGGTCGACCTCAGAACTTTGTTCAGTTTGTCTCGGTGACGGATAATGGAAGGAAGGGCAGGCAACTGGTCGAGTTCATTTAAATAAACAAATAAAAAAAAAGATAAACTCTCAGGAATAGATAAATAATAAAAAAAAATTGTAAAGTGGAGAAAGCGAGAGCGCGCGCGAATGCACTCAAGCAAACACAAACAGCACAGCACGATGCGTATTTTTTTTTAAATTGACAAATAAATCAAAAATAAATCAAAAATAAAAATAAGTGGAAAAGGCGAGAGTGCGCGAGCACACCGGAGCAAATGCAAGCAGCGCAGCTTGATGCGTATTAAAAAAAATAATAAATAGACAACTGGTCGACCTCATTAGAAATAAAAACCCAAAAGATTAGATAGACAAACAAACAAACACATAAATGTGGAGAGAAGGGCAGTGCGCGCAGGAGCAAAGTAAACAGCAGACAGACCTGAATCCTTATCTTTACAA
Source organism: Perognathus longimembris pacificus (assembly GCF_023159225.1). Lineage (NCBI taxonomy): Eukaryota > Metazoa > Chordata > Mammalia > Rodentia > Heteromyidae > Perognathus > Perognathus longimembris. Next base: position 2,171 of record NW_025957987.1, on the reverse strand, counting down.
GGTCGACCTCAGAACTTTGTTCAGTTTGTCTCGGTGACGGATAATGGAAGGAAGGGCAGGCAAGCTGGTCGACTTCATTTAAATAAACAAATAAAAAATAAGATAAAACTCTCAGGAATAGATAAATAATAACAAAAAAAATGTAAAGTGGACAAAGCGAGAGCGAGCGAATGCACTCAAGGAAACACAAACACCACAGCACGATTGCGTATTTTTTTTTAAATTGACAAAATAAATCAAAATAAATCAAAATGAAAATAAGTGGAAAAGTCGAGAGTGCACGAGCACACTGGAGCAAAGACAAGCAGCGCAGCTTGATGCGTAGTAAAAAAAATAATAAATAGACAACTGGTCGACCTCATTAGAAATAAAATCCCAAAAGATTAGATAGACAAACAAACCAAACACATGAATGTGGAGAGAAGGGCAGTGCGTGCAGGAGCAAAGGTAAACAGCAGACAGACCAAATCCTTATCTTTACAAGGTCGACCACAGAACTTTGTTCATTTTGTCTCGGTGACGGATAATGGGAGGAAGGGCAGGCAACTGGTCGACTTCATTTAAATAAACAAATAAAAAAATAAGATAAACTCTCAGGAATAGATGAATACTAACAAAAATATTGTAAAGTGGAGAAAGCGAGAGCGCGCGAATGCACTCAAGCAAACACAAACAGCACAGCACGATGCGTATTTTTTTTTAAAATTGACAAAAATAAATCAAAAATAAATCAAAAATAAAAAATAAGTGGAAAAGGCGAGAGTGCGCGAGCACACAGGAGCAAAGACAAGCAGCGCAGCTTGATGCGTAGTAAAAAAAATAATAAATAGACAACTGGTCGACCTCATTAGAAATAAAAAACCCAAAAGATTAGATAGACAAACAAACAAACACATAAATGTGGAGAGAGGGCAGTGCGCGCAGGAGCAAAGGTAAACAGCAGACAGACCTGAATCCTAATCTTTACAAGGTCGACCTCAGAACTTTGTTTAGTTTGTCTCGGTGACGGATAATGGAAGGAAGGGCAGGCAACTGGACGACTTCATTTAAATAAACAAATAAAAAATAAGATAAACTCTCAGGAATAGATAAATAATAACAAAAAAATTGTAAAGTGGAGAAAGCGAGAGCGCGCGAATGCACTCAAGCAAACACAAACAGCACAGCACGATGCGTATTTTTTTTTAAAATTGACAAAATAAATCAAAAATAAATCAAAAATAAAATAAGTGGAGAAAGGCGAGAGTGCGCGAGCACTCAGGAGCAAAGAGAAAGCAGCGCAGCTTGATGCGTAGTAAAAAAAATAATAAACTAGTCAACTGGTCGACCTCATTAGAAATAAAAACCCAAAAGATTAGATAGAACAAACAAACAAACACATAAATGTGGAGAGAAGGGCAGTGCCGCCGCAGGAGCAAAGGTAAACAGCAGACAGACCTGAATCCTTATCTTTACAAGGTCGACCTCAGAACTTTGTTCAGTTTGTCTCGGTGACGGATAATGGAAGGAAGGGCAGGCAACTGGTCGACTTCATTTAAATAAACAAATAAAAAAATAAGATAAACTCTCAGGAATAGATAAATAATAACAAAAAAAATTGTAAAGTGGAGAAAGCGATGAGCGCGCGAATGCACTCAAGCAAACACAAACAGCACAGCACGATGCGTATTTTTTTTTAATTGACAAAATAAATCAAAAATAAAAATAAGTGGAAAAGTCGAGACTGCTGCGAGCACACAGGAGCAAAGACAAGCAGTGCAGCTTGATGCGTAGTAAAAAAAATAATAAATAGACAACTGGTCGACCTCATTAGAAATAAAAACCCAAAAGATTAGATAGACAAACAAACAAACACATAAATGTGGAGAGAAGGGCAGTGCGCGCAGGAGCAAAGGTAAACAGCAGACAGACCTGAATCCTTTTCTTTACAAGGTCGACCTCAGAACTTTGTTCAGTTTGTCTCGGTGACGGATAATGGAAGGAAGGGCAGGCAACTGGTCGACTTCATTTAAATAAACAAATAAAAAATAAGATAAACTCTCAGGAATAGATAAATAATAACAAAAAAATTGTAAAGAGGAGATGCGAGAGCGCGCTAATGCACTCAAGCAAACACAAACAGCACAGCACGATGCGTATTTTTTTTTAAATTGACAAAATAAATCAAAATA
>NW_025957986.1:0-29452 GCF_023159225.1 Perognathus longimembris pacificus | reverse complement strand
TGTTTGTTTGTTTGTCTATCTAATCTTTTGGGTTTTTATTTCTAATGAGGTCGACCAGTTGTCTATTTATTTTTTTTTACTACGCATCAAGCTTCGCTGCTTGTCTCTGCTCCTGTGTGCTCGCGCACTCTCGCCTTTTCCACTTATTTTTATTTTTGATTTATTTTGGATTTATTTTGTCAATTTAAAAAAAAATACTCATCGTGCTGTGCTATTTGTGTTTACTTGAGTGCATTCGCGCGCTCTCGCTTTCTCCACTTTACAATTTTTTTGTTATTATTTATCTATTCCTGAGAGTTTATCTTATTTTTTATTTGTTTATTTAAATGAAGTCGACCAGTTGCCTACTCTTCCTTCCATTATCCGTCACCGAGACAAACTGAACAAAGTTCTGAGGTCGACCTTGTAAAGATAAGGATTCAGGTCTGTCTGCTGTTTACATTTGCTCCTGCACGCACTGCCCTTCTCTCCACATTTATGTGTTTGTTTGTTTGTCTATCTAATCTTTTGGGTTTTATTTCTAATGAGGTCGACCAGTTGTCTATTTATTATTTTTTTTTACTACGCATCAAGCTGCCATGCTTGTCTTTGCTCCTGTGTGCTCGCGCACTCTAGCCTTTTCCACTTATTTTTATCTTTGATTTATTTTTGATTTATTTTGTCAATTTAAAAAAAATACGCATCGTGCTGTGCTGTTTGTGTTTGCTTGAGTGCATTCGCGCGCTCTCGCTTTCTCCACTTTACAAATTTTGTTATTATTTATCTATTCCTGAGAGTTTATCTTAATTTTTATTTGTTTATTTAAATGAAGTCGACCAGTTGCCTGCCCTTCCTTCCATTATCCGTCACTGAGACAAACTGAACAAAGTTCTGAGGTCGACCTTGTAAAGATAAGGATTCAGGTCTGCCTGCTGTTTACCTTTGCTCCTGCGCGCACTGCCCTTCTCTCCACATTTATGTGTTTGTTTGTTTGTCTATCTAATCTTTTGGGTTTTTATTTCTAATGACTTCGACCAGTTATCTATTTATTATTTTTTTTACTACGCATCAAGCTGCGCTGCTTGTCTTTGCTCCTGTGTGCTCGCGAACTCTCGCCTTTTCCACTTATTTTTATTTTTGATTTATTTTTGATTTATTTTGTCAATTTAAAAAAAAATACGCATCGTGCTGTGCTGTTTGTGTTTGCTTGAGTGCATTCGCGCGCTCTCGCTTTCTCCACTTTACAATTTTTTTGTTATTATTTATCTATTCCTGAGAGTTTATCTATTTTTTATTTGTTTATTTAAATGAAGTCGACCAGTTGCCTGCCCTTCCTTCCATTATCCGTCACCGAGACAAACTGAACAAAGTTCTGAGGTCGACCTTGTAAAGATAAGGATTCAGGTCTGTCTGCTGTTTACCTTTGCTCCTGCCCGCACTGCCCTTCTCTCCACATTTATGTGTTTGTTTGTTTGTCTATCTAATCTTTTGGGTTTTTATTTCTAATGAGGTCGACCAGTTGTCTATTTATTATTTTTTTTACTACGCAACAAGCTGCGCTGCTTGTCTTTGCTCCTGTGTGCTCGCGCACTCTCGCCTTTTCCACTTATTTTTATTTTTGATTTTTTTTTGATTTATTTTGTCAATTTAAAAAAAATACGCATCGTGCTGTGCTCTTTGTGTTTGCTTGAGTGCATTCGCGCGCTCTCGCTTTCTCCACTTTACAATTTTTTTGTTATTATTTATCTATTCCTGAGAGTTTATCTTATTTTTTATTTGTTTATTTAAATGAAGTCGACCAGTTGCCTTCCCTTCCTTCCATTATCCGTCACCGAGACAAAGTGAACAAAGTTCTGAGGTCGACCTTGTAAAGATAAGTATTCAGGTCTGTCTGCTGTTTACCTTTGCTCCTGCGCGCACTGCCCTTCTCTCCCCATTTATGTGTTTGTTTGTTTGTCTATCTAATCTTTTGGGTTTTTATTTCTAATGAGGTCGACCAGTTGTCTATTTATTATTTTTTTTACTACGCATCAAGCTGCGCTGCTTGTCTTTGCTCCTGTGTGCTCGTGCACTCTCGCCTTTTCCACTGATTTTTATTTTTGATTTACTTTGTCAATTTAAAAAAAAATACGCATCGTGCTGTGCTGTTTGTGTTTGCTTGAGTGCATTCGCGCGCTCTCCATTTCTCCACTTTACAATTTTTTTGTTATTATTTATCTATTCCTGAGAGTTTATCTTATTTTTTATTTGTTTATTTAAATGAAGTCGACCAGTTGCCTTCCCTTCCTTCCATTATCCGTCACCGAGACAAAGTGAACAAAGTTCTGAGGTCGACCTTGTAAAGATAAGTATTCAGGTCTGTCTGCTGTTTACCTTTGCTCCTGCGCGCACTGCCCTTCTCTCCACATTTATGTGTTTGTTTGTTTGTCTATCTAATCTTTTGGGTTTTTATTTCTAATGAGGTCGACCAGTTGTGTATTTATTATTTTTTTTACTACGCATCAAGCTGCGCTGCTTGTCTTTGCTCCTGTGTGCTCGCGCACTCTCGCCTTTTCCACTTATTTTTATCTTTGATTTATTTTTGATATATTTTGTCAATTTAAAAAAAAATGCTCATCGTGCTGTGCTGTTTGTGTTTGCTTGAGTGCATTCGCGCGCTCTCGCTTTCTCCACTTTACAATTTTTTTGTTATTATTTATCTATTCCTGAGAGTTTATCTTATTTTTTATTTGTTTATTTAAATGAAGTCGACCAGTTGCCTGCCCTTCCTTCCATTATCCGTCACCGAGACAAACTGAACAAAGTTCTGAGGTCGACCTTGTAAAGATAAGGATTCAGGTCTGTCTGCTGTTTACCTTTGCTCCTGCGCGCACTGCCCTTCTCTCCACATTTATGTGTTTGTTTGTTTGTCTATCGAATCGTTTGGGTTTTTATTTCTAATGAGGTCGACCAGTTGTCTATTTATTATTTTTTTTTACTACGCATCAAGCTGCGCTGCTTGTCTTTGCTCCTGTGTGCTCGCGCACTCTCGCCTTTTCCACTTGTTTTTATTTTTGATTTATTTTTGATTTATTTTGTCAATTTAAAAAAAATTACGCATCGTGCTGTGCTGTTTGTGTTTGCTTGAGTGCATTCCCGCGCTCTCGCTTTCTCCACTTTACAATTTTTTTGTTATTATTTATCTATTCCTGAGAGTTTATCTTATTTTTTATTTGTTTATTTAAATGAAGTCGACCAGTTGCCTGCACTTCCTTCCATTATCCGTCACCTAGACAAACTGAACAAAGTTCTGAGGTCGACCTTGTAAAGATAAGGATTCAGGTCTGTCTGCTGTTTACCTTTGCTCCTGCGCGCACTGCCCTTCTCTCCACATTTATGTGTTTGTTTGTTTGTCTATCGAATCGTTTGGGTTTTTATTTCTAATGAGGTCGACCAGTTGTCTATTTATTATTTTTTTGACTACGCATCAAGCTGCGCTGCTTGTCTTTGCTCCTGTGTGCTCGCGCACTCTCGCATTTTCCACTTGTTTTTATTTTTGATTTATTTTTGATTTATTTTGTCAATTTAAAAAAAAATACGCATCGTGCTGTGCTGTTTGTGTTTGCTTGAGTCCATTCGCGCGCTCTCGCTTTCTCCACTTTACAATTTTTTGTTATTATTTATCTATTCCTGAGAGTTTATCTTTTTTTTTTGTTTATTTAAATGAAGTCGTCCAGTTGCCTGCCCTTCCTTCCATTATCCGTCACCGAGACAAACTGAACAAAGTTCTGAGGTCGACCTTGTAAAGATAAGGATTCAGGTCTGTCTGCTGTTTACCTTTGCTCCTGAGCGCACTGCCCTTCTCTCCCCATTTATGTGTTTGTTTGTTTATCTATCTAATCTTTTGGGTTTTTATTTCTAATGAGGTCGACCAGTTGTCTATTTATTATTTTTTTTACTACGCATCAAGCTGCGCTGCTTGTCTTGCTCCTGTGTGCTCGCGCACTCTCGCCTTTTCCACTTATTTTTATTTTTGATTTATTTTTGATATATTTTGTAAATTTTAAAAAAATACGCATCGTGCTGTGCTGTTTGTGTTTGCTTGAGTGCATTCCCGCGCTCTCGCTTTCTCCACTTTACAATTTTTTGTTATTATTTATCTATTCCTAAGAGTTTATCTTATTTTTTTTGTTTATTTAAATGAAGTCGACCAGTTGCCTGCCCTTCCTTCCATTATCCGTCACCGAGACAAACTGAACAAAGTTCTGAGGTCGACCTTGAAAAGATAAGGATTCAGGTCTGTCTGCTGTTTACCTTTGCTCCTGCGCGCACTGCCCTTCTCTCCCCATTTATGTGTTTGTTTGTTTGTCTATCTAATCTTTTGGGTTTTTATTTCTAATGAGGTCGACCAGTTGTCTATTTATTATTTTTTTTACTACGCATCAAGCTGCGCTGCTTGTCTTTGCTCCTCTGTGCTCGCGCACTCTCGACTTTTCCACTTATTTTTATCTTTGATTTATTTTTGATTTATTTTGTCAATTTAAAAAAAAAATACGCATCGTGCTGTGCTGTTTGTGTTTGCTTGAGAGCATTCGCGCGCTCTCGCTTTCTCCAGTTTACAATTTTTTTTGTTATTATTTATCTATTCCTGAGAGTTTATCTTATTTTTTATTTGTTTATTTAAATGAAGTCGACCAGTTGCCTGCCCTTCCTTCCATTATCCGTCACCGAGACAAACTGAACAAAGTTCTGAGGTCGACCTTGTAAAGATAAGGATTCAGGTCTGTCTGCTGTTTACCTTTGCTCCTGCGCGCACTGCCCTTCTCTCCACATTTATGTGTTTGTTTGTTTATCTAATCTTTTGGGTTTTTATTTCTAATGAGGTCGACCAGTTGTCTATTTATTATTTTTTTTACTACGCATCAAGCTGCGCTGCTTGTCTTGCTCCTGTGTGCTCGCGCACTCTCGCCTTTTCCACTTATTTTTATTTTTGATTTATTTTTGATATATTTTGTAAATTTTAAAAAAATACGCATCGTGCTGTGCTGTTTGTGTTGGCTTGAGTGCATTCCCGCGCTCTCGCTTTCTCCACTTTACAATTTTTTGTTATTATTTATCTATTCCTGAGAGTTTATCTTATTTTTTTTGTTTATTTAAATGAAGTCGACCAGTTGCCTGCCCTTCCTTCCATTATCCGTCACCGAGACAAACTGAACAAAGTTCTGAGGTCGACCTTGAAAAGATTAGGATTCAGGTCTGTCTGCTGTTTACCTTTGCTCCTGCGCGCACTGCCCTTCTCTCCCCATTTATGTGTTTGTTTGTTTGTCTATCTAATCTTTTGGGTTTTTATTTCTAATGAGGTCGACCAGTTGTCTATTTATTATTTTTTTTACTACGCATCAAGCTGCGCTGCTTGTCTTTGCTCCTGTGTGCTCGCGCACTCTCGACTTTTCCACTTATTTTTATCTTTGATTTATTTTTGATTTATTTTGTCAATTTAAAAAAAAATACGCATCGTGCTGTGCTGTTTGTGTTTGCTTGAGAGCATTCGCGCGCTCTCGCTTTCTCCAGTTTACAATTTTTTTTGTTATTATTTATCTATTCCTGAGAGTTTATCTTATTTTTTATTTGTTTATTTAAATGAAGTCGACCAGTTGCCTGCCCTTCCTTCCATTATCCGTCACCGAGACAAACTGAACAAAGTTCTGAGGTCGACCTTGAAAAGATAAGGATTCAGGTCTGTCTGCTGTTTACCTTTGCTCCTGCGCGCACTGCCCTTCTCTCCACATTTATGTGTTTGTTTGTCTATCTAATCTTTTGGGTTTTTATTTCTAATGAGGTCGACCAGTTGTCTATTTATTATTTTTTTTACTACGCATCAAGCTGCGCTGCTTGTCTTTGCTCCTGTGTGCTCGCGCACTCTCGCCTTTTCCACTTATTTTTATTTTTGATTTATTTTTGATTTATTTTGTCAATTAAAAAAAATACGCATCGTGCTGTGCTGTTTGTGTTTGCTTGAGTGCATTCGCGCGCTCTCGCTTTCTCCACTTTACAATTTTTTTGTTATTATTTATCTATTCCTGAGAGTTTATCTTAGTTTTTATTTTTTTATTTAAAAGAAGTCGACTAGTTGCCGGCCCTTCCTTCCATTATCCGTCACCGAGACAAACTGAGCAAAGTTCTGAGGTCGACCTTGTAAAGATAAGGATTCAGGTCTGTCTGCTGTTTACCTTTGCTCCTGCGCGCACTGCCCTTCTCTCCACATTTATGTGTTTGTTGGTTTGTCTATCGAATCGTTTGGGTTTTTATTTCTAATGAGGTCGACCAGTTGTCTATTTATTATTTTTTTGACTACGCATCAAGCTGCGCTGCTTGTCTTTGCTCCTGTGTGCTCGCGCACTCTCGCATTTTCCACTTGTTTTTATTTTTGATTTATTTTTGATTTATTTTGTCAATTAAAAAAAATACGCATCGTGCTGTGCTGTTTGTGTTTGCTTGAGTCCATTCGCGCGCTCTCGCTTTCTCCACTTTACAATTTTTTGTTATTATTTATCTATTCCTGAGAGTTTATCTTATTTTTTTTTGTTTATTTAAATGAAGTCGACCAGTTGCCTGCCCTTCCTTCCATTATCCGTCACCGAGACAAACTGAACAAAGTTCTGAGGTCGACCTTGTAAAGATAAGGATTCAGGTCTGTCTGCTGTTTACCTTTGCTCCTGCGCGCACTGCCCTTCTCTCCCCATTTATGTGTTTGTTTGTTCATCTATCTAATCTTTTGGGTTTTTATTTCTAATGAGGTCGACCAGTTGTCTATTTATTATTTTTTTTACTACGCATCAAGCTGCGCTGCTTGTCTTGCTCCTGTGTGCTCGCGCACTCTCGCCTTTTCCACTTATTTTTATTTTTGATTTATTTTTGATATATTTTGTAAATTTTAAAAAAATACGCATCGTGCTGTGCTGTTTGTGTTTGCTTGAGTGCATTCCCGCGCTCTCGCTTTCTCCACTTTACAATTTTTTGTTATTATTTATCTATTCCTGAGAGTTTATCTTATTTTTTTTTTGTTTATTTAAATGAAGTCGACCAGTTGCCTGCCCTTCCTTCCATTATCCGTCACCGAGACAAACTGAACAAAGTTCTGAGGTCGACCTTGAAAAGATAAGGATTCAGGTCTGTCTGCTGTTTACCTTTGCTCCTGCGCGCACTGCCCTTCTCTCCCCATTTATGTGTTTGTTTGTTTGTCTATCTAATCTTTTGGGTTTTTATTTCTAATGAGGTCGACCAGTTGTCTATTTATTATTTTTTTTAATACGCATCAAGCTGCGCTGCTTGTCTTTTCTCCTGTGTGCTCGCGCACTCTCGCCTTTTCCACTTATTTTTATTTTTGATTTATTTTTGATTTATTTTGTCAATTAAAAAAAAATACGCATCGTGCTGTGCTGTTTGTGTTTGCTTGAGTGCATTCGCGCGCTCTCGCTTTCTCCACTTTACAAATTTTGTTATTATTTATCTATTCCTGAGAGTTTATATTAATTTTTATTTCTTTATTTAAATGAAGTCGACCAGTTGCCAGCCCTTCCTTCCATTATCCGTCACCGAGACAAACTGAACAAAGTTCTGAGGTCGACCTTGTAAAGATAAGGATTCAGGTCTGTCTGCTGTTTACCTTTGCTCCTGTGCGCACTGCCCTTCTCTCCACATTTATGTGTTTGTTTGTTTGTCTATCTAATCTTTTTGGTTTTTATTTCTAATGAGGTAGACCAGTTGTCTATTTATTATTTTTTTTACTACGCATCAAGCTGCGCTGCTTGTCTTTGCTCCTGTGTGCTCGCACACTCTAGCCTTTTCCACTTATTTTTATTTTTGTTTTATTTTTGATTTATTTTGTCAATTTAAAAAAAATACGCATCGTGTTGTGATGTTTGTGTTTGCTTGAGTGCATTCGCGCGCTCTCGCTTTCTCCACTTTACAATTTTTTTGTTATTATTTATCTATTCCTGAGAGTTTATCTTATTTTTTATTTGTTTATTTAAATGAAGTCGACCAGTTGCCTGCCCTTCCTTCCATTATCCGTCACCGAGACAAACTGAACAAAGTTCTGAGGTCGACCTTGTAAAGATAAGGATTCAGGTCTGTCTGCTGGTTACCTTTGCTCCTGCGCGCCCTGCCCTTCTCTCCACATTTATGTGTTTGTTTGTTTGTCTATCGAATCTTTTGGGTTTTTATTTCTAATGAGGTCGACCAGTTGTCTATTTATTATTTTTTTTACTAAGCATCAAGCTGCGCTGCTTGTCTTTGCTCCTGTGTGCTGTCGCCCTCTCGCCTTTTCCACTTATTTTTATTTTTGATTTATTTTTGATTTATTTTGTCAATTTAAAAAAAAATACGCAATGTACTGTGCTGTTTGTGTTTGCTTGAGTGCATTCGCGCGCTCTCGCTTTCTCCACTTTACAATTTTTTTGTTATTATTTATCTATTCCTGAGAGTTTATCTTATTTTTTATTTGTTTATTTAAATGAAGTCGACCAGTTGCCTGCCCTTCCTTCCATTATCCGTCACCGAGACAAACTGAACAAAGTTCTGAGGTCGACCTTGTAAAGATAAGGATTCAGGTCTGTCTGCTGTTTACTTTTGCTCCTGCGCGCACTGCCCTTCTCTCCACATTTATGTGTTTGTTTGTTTGTCTATCAAATCTTTTTGGTTTTTATTTCTAATGAGGTCGACCAGTTGTCTATTTATTATTTTTTTTACTACGCATCAAGCTGCGATGCTTGTCTTTGCTCCTGTGTGCTCGCGCACTCTCGCCTTTTCCACTTATTTTTATCTTTGATTTATTTTTGATTTATTTTGTCAATTAAAAAAAAATACGCATCGTGCTGTGCTGTTTGTGTTTGCTTGAGTGCATTCGCGCGCTCTCGCTTTCTCCACTTTACAATTTTTTTGTTATTATTTATCTATTCCTGAGAGTTTATCTTATTTTTTATTTGTTTATTTAAATGGAGTCGACCAGTTGCCTGCCCTTCCTTCCATTATCCGTCACCGAGACAAACTGAACAAAGTTCTGAGGTCGACCTTGTAAAGATAAGGATTCAGGTCTGTCTGCTGTTTACTTTGCTCCTGCCCGCACTGCCCTTCTCTCCACATTTATGTTTTTGTTTGTTTGTCTATCTAATCCTTTGGGTTTTTATTTCTAATGAGGTCGACCAGTTGTCTATTTATTATTTTTTTTAATACGCATCAAGCTGCGCTGCTTGTCTTTGCTCCTGTGTGCTCGCGCACTCTCGCCTTTTCCACTTATTTTTATCTTTGATTTATTTTTGATTTATTTTGTCAATTTAAAAAAAATACGCATCGTGCTGTGCTGTTTGTGTTTGCTTGAGTGCATTCGCGCACTCTCGCTTTCTCCACTTTACAAATTTTGTTATTATTTACCTATTCCTGAGAGTTTATCTTAATTTTTATTTGTTTATTTAAATGAAGTCGACCAGTTGCCTGCCCTTCCTTCCATTATCCGTCACCGAGACAAACTGAACAAAGTTCTGAGGTCGACCTTGTAAAGATAAGGATTCAGGTCTGTCTGCTGTTTACCTTTGCTCCTGCGCGCACTGCCCTTCTCTCCACATTTATGTGTTTGTTTGTTTGTCTATCTAATCTTTTGGGTTTTTATTTCTAATGACGTCGACCAGTTGTCTATTTATTATTTTTTTTACTACGCATCAAGCTGCGCTGCTTGTCTTTGCTCCTGTGTGCTCGCGCACTCTCGCCTTTTCCACTTATTTTTATTTTTGATTTATTTTTGATTTATTTTGTCAATTTAAAAAAAAATACGCATCGTGCTGTGCTGTTTGTGTTTGCTTGAGTGCATTCGCGCGCTCTCGCTTTCTCCACTTTACAATTTTTTTGTTATTATTTATCTATTCCTGAGAGTTTATCTTATTTTTTATTTGTTTATTTAAATGAAGTCGACCAGTTGCCTGCCCTTCCTTCCATTATCCGTCACCGAGACAAACTGAACAAAGTTCTGAGGTCGACCTTGTAAAGATAAGGATTCAGGTCTGTCTGCTCTTTACCTTTGCTCCTGCGCGCACTGCCCTTCTCTCCACATTTATGTGTTTGTTTGTTTGTCTATCTAATCTTTTGGGTTTTTATTTCTAATGAGGTCGACCAGTTGTCTATTTATTATTTTTTTTACTACGCATCAAGCTGCGCTGCTTGTCTTTGCTCCTGTGTGCTCGCGCACTCTCTCCTTTTCCACTTATTTTTATTTTTGATTCATTTTTGATTTATTTTGTCAATTTAAAAAAAACGCATCGTGCTGTGCTGTTTGTGTTTGCTTGAGTGCATTCGCGCGCTCTCGCTTTCTCCACTTTACAATTTTTTGTCATTATTTATCTATTCCTGAGAGTTTATCTTATTTTTTATTTGTTTATTTAAATGAAGTCGACCAGTTGCCTGCCCTTCCTTCCATTATCCGTCACCGAGACAAACTGAACAAAGTTCTGAGGTCGACCTTGTAAAGATAAGGATTCAGGTCTGTCTGCTGTTTACTTTTGCTCCTGCGCGCACTGCCCTTCTCTCCACATTTATGTGTTTGTTTGTTTGTCTATCTAATCTTTTGGGTTTTTATTTCTAATGAGGTAGACCAGTTGTCTATTTATTATTTTTTTTACTACGCATCAAGGTGCGCTGCTTGTCTTTGCTCCTGTGTGCTCGCACACTCTCGCCTTTTCCACTTATTTTTATTTTTGATTTATTTTTGATTTATTTTGTCAATTTAAAAAAAAATACGCATCGTGCTGTGATGTTTGTGTTTGCTTGAGTGCATTCGCGCGCTCTCGCTTTCTCCACTTTACAATTTTTTTGTTATTATTTATCTATTCCTGAGAGTTTATCTTATTTTTTATTTGTTTATTTAAATGAAGTCGACCAGTTGTCCGCCCTTCCTTCCATTATCCGTCACCGAGACAAACTGAACAAAGTTCTGAGGTCGACCTTGTAAAGATAAGGATTCAGGTCTGTCTGCTGTTTACCTTTGCTCCTGCGCGCACTGCCCTTCTCTCCACATTTATGTGTTTGTTTGTTTGTCTATCTAATCTTTTGGGTTTTTATTTCTAATGACGTCGACCAGTTGTCTATTTATTATTTTTTTTACTACGCATCAAGCTGCGCTGCTTGTCTTTGCTCCTGTGTGCTCGCGCACTCTCGCCTTTTCCACTTATTTTTATTTTTGATTTATTTTTGATTTATTTTGTCAATTTAAAAAAAATACGCATCGTGCTGTGCTGTTTGTGTTTGCTTGAGTGCATTCGCGCGCTCTCGCTTTCTCCACTTTACAATTTTTTTGTTATTATTTATCTATTCCTGAGAGTTTATCTTATTTTTTATTTGTTTATTTAAATGAAGTCGACCAGTTGCCTGCCCTTCCTTCCATTATCCGTCACCGAGACAAACTGAACAAAGTTCTGAGGTCGACCTTGTAAAGATAAGGATTCAGGTCTGTCTGCTCTTTACCTTTGCTCCTGCGCGCACTGCCCTTCTCTCCACATTTATGTGTTTGTTTGTTTGTCTATCTAATCTTTTGGGTTTTTATTTCTAATGAGGTCGACCAGTTGTCTATTTATTATTTTTTTTACTACGCATCAAGCTGCGCTGCTTGTCTTTGCTCCTGTGTGCTCGCGCACTCTCTCCTTTTCCACTTATTTTTATTTTTGATTCATTTTTGATTTATTTTGTCAATTTAAAAAAAACGCATCGTGCTGTGCTGTTTGTGTTTGCTTGAGTGCATTCGCGCGCTCTCGCTTTCTCCACTTTACAATTTTTTGTCATTATTTATCTATTCCTGAGAGTTTATCTTATTTTTTATTTGTTTATTTAAATGAAGTCGACCAGTTGCCTGCCCTTCCTTCCATTATCCGTCACCGAGACAAACTGAACAAAGTTCTGAGGTCGACCTTGTAAAGATAAGGATTCAGGTCTGTCTGCTGTTTACTTTTGCTCCTGCGCGCACTGCCCTTCTCTCCACATTTATGTGTTTGTTTGTTTGTCTATCTAATCTTTTGGGTTTTTATTTCTAATGAGGTAGACCAGTTGTCTATTTATTATTTTTTTTACTACGCATCAAGGTGCGCTGCTTGTCTTTGCTCCTGTGTGCTCGCACACTCTCGCCTTTTCCACTTATTTTTATTTTTGTTTTATTTTTGATTTATTTTGTCAATTTAAAAAAAAATACGCATCGTGCTGTGATGTTTGTGTTTGCTTGAGTGCATTCGCGCGCTCTCGCTTTCTCCACTTTACAATTTTTTTGTTATTATTTATCTATTCCTGAGAGTTTATCTTATTTTTTATTTGTTTATTTAAATGAAGTCGACCAGTTGTCCGCCCTTCCTTCCATTATCCGTCACCGAGACAAACTGAACAAAGTTCTGAGGTCGACCTTGTAAAGATAAGGATTCAGGTCTATCTGCTGTTTACCTTTGCTCCTGCCCGCACTGTCCTTCTCTCCACATTTATGTGTTTGTTTGTTTGTCTATCTAATCTTTTGGGTTTTTATTTCTAATGAGGTCGACCAGTTGTCTATTTATTTTTTTTTACTACGCATCAAGCTTCGCTGCTTGTCTCTGCTCCTGTGTGCTCGCGCACTCTCGCCTTTTCCACTTATTTTTATTTTTGATTTATTTTGGATTTATTTTGTCAATTTAAAAAAAATACTCATCGTGCTGTGCTATTTGTGTTTACTTGAGTGCATTCGCGCGCTCTCGCTTTCTCCACTTTACAATTTTTTTGTTATTATTTATCTATTCCTGAGAGTTTATCTTATTTTTTATTTGTTTATTTAAATGAAGTCGACCAGTTGCCTACTCTTCCTTCCATTATCCGTCACCGAGACAAACTGAACAAAGTTCTGAGGTCGACCTTGTAAAGATAAGGATTCAGGTCTGTCTGCTGTTTACATTTGCTCCTGCACGCACTGCCCTTCTCTCCACATTTATGTGTTTGTTTGTTTGTCTATCTAATCTTTTGGGTTTTATTTCTAATGAGGTCGACCAGTTGTCTATTTATTATTTTTTTTTACTACGCATCAAGCTGCCATGCTTGTCTTTGCTCCTGTGTGCTCGCGCACTCTAGCCTTTTCCACTTATTTTTATCTTTGATTTATTTTTGATTTATTTTGTCAATTTAAAAAAAATACGCATCGTGCTGTGCTGTTTGTGTTTGCTTGAGTGCATTCGCGCGCTCTCGCTTTCTCCACTTTACAAATTTTGTTATTATTTATCTATTCCTGAGAGTTTATCTTAATTTTTATTTGTTTATTTAAATGAAGTCGACCAGTTGCCTGCCCTTCCTTCCATTATCCGTCACTGAGACAAACTGAACAAAGTTCTGAGGTCGACCTTGTAAAGATAAGGATTCAGGTCTGCCTGCTGTTTACCTTTGCTCCTGCGCGCACTGCCCTTCTCTCCACATTTATGTGTTTGTTTGTTTGTCTATCTAATCTTTTGGGTTTTTATTTCTAATGACTTCGACCAGTTATCTATTTATTATTTTTTTTACTACGCATCAAGCTGCGCTGCTTGTCTTTGCTCCTGTGTGCTCGCGAACTCTCGCCTTTTCCACTTATTTTTATTTTTGATTTATTTTTGATTTATTTTGTCAATTTAAAAAAAAATACGCATCGTGCTGTGCTGTTTGTGTTTGCTTGAGTGCATTCGCGCGCTCTCGCTTTCTCCACTTTACAATTTTTTTGTTATTATTTATCTATTCCTGAGAGTTTATCTTATTTTTTATTTGTTTATTTAAATGAAGTCGACCAGTTGCCTGCCCTTCCTTCCATTATCCGTCACCGAGACAAACTGAACAAAGTTCTGAGGTCGACCTTGTAAAGATAAGGATTCAGGTCTGTCTGCTGTTTACCTTTGCTCCTGCCCGCACTGCCCTTCTCTCCACATTTATGTGTTTGTTTGTTTGTCTATCTAATCTTTTGGGTTTTTATTTCTAATGAGGTCGACCAGTTGTCTATTTATTATTTTTTTTACTACGCAACAAGCTGCGCTGCTTGTCTTTGCTCCTGTGTGCTCGCGCACTCTCGCCTTTTCCACTTATTTTTATTTTTGATTTTTTTTTGATTTATTTTGTCAATTTAAAAAAAATACGCATCGTGCTGTGCTCTTTGTGTTTGCTTGAGTGCATTCGCGCGCTCTCGCTTTCTCCACTTTACAATTTTTTTGTTATTATTTATCTATTCCTGAGAGTTTATCTTATTTTTTATTTGTTTATTTAAATGAAGTCGACCAGTTGCCTTCCCTTCCTTCCATTATCCGTCACCGAGACAAAGTGAACAAAGTTCTGAGGTCGACCTTGTAAAGATAAGTATTCAGGTCTGTCTGCTGTTTACCTTTGCTCCTGCGCGCACTGCCCTTCTCTCCCCATTTATGTGTTTGTTTGTTTGTCTATCTAATCTTTTGGGTTTTTATTTCTAATGAGGTCGACCAGTTGTCTATTTATTATTTTTTTTACTACGCATCAAGCTGCGCTGCTTGTCTTTGCTCCTGTGTGCTCGTGCACTCTCGCCTTTTCCACTGATTTTTATTTTTGATTTACTTTGTCAATTTAAAAAAAAATACGCATCGTGCTGTGCTGTTTGTGTTTGCTTGAGTGCATTCGCGCGCTCTCCATTTCTCCACTTTACAATTTTTTTGTTATTATTTATCTATTCCTGAGAGTTTATCTTATTTTTTATTTGTTTATTTAAATGAAGTCGACCAGTTGCCTTCCCTTCCTTCCATTATCCGTCACCGAGACAAAGTGAACAAAGTTCTGAGGTCGACCTTGTAAAGATAAGTATTCAGGTCTGTCTGCTGTTTACCTTTGCTCCTGCGCGCACTGCCCTTCTCTCCACATTTATGTGTTTGTTTGTTTGTCTATCTAATCTTTTGGGTTTTTATTTCTAATGAGGTCGACCAGTTGTGTATTTATTATTTTTTTTACTACGCATCAAGCTGCGCTGCTTGTCTTTGCTCCTGTGTGCTCGCGCACTCTCGCCTTTTCCACTTATTTTTATCTTTGATTTATTTTTGATATATTTTGTCAATTTAAAAAAAAATGCTCATCGTGCTGTGCTGTTTGTGTTTGCTTGAGTGCATTCGCGCGCTCTCGCTTTCTCCACTTTACAATTTTTTTGTTATTATTTATCTATTCCTGAGAGTTTATCTTATTTTTTATTTGTTTATTTAAATGAAGTCGACCAGTTGCCTGCCCTTCCTTCCATTATCCGTCACCGAGACAAACTGAACAAAGTTCTGAGGTCGACCTTGTAAAGATAAGGATTCAGGTCTGTCTGCTGTTTACCTTTGCTCCTGCGCGCACTGCCCTTCTCTCCACATTTATGTGTTTGTTTGTTTGTCTATCGAATCGTTTGGGTTTTTATTTCTAATGAGGTCGACCAGTTGTCTATTTATTATTTTTTTTTACTACGCATCAAGCTGCGCTGCTTGTCTTTGCTCCTGTGTGCTCGCGCACTCTCGCCTTTTCCACTTGTTTTTATTTTTGATTTATTTTTGATTTATTTTGTCAATTTAAAAAAAATTACGCATCGTGCTGTGCTGTTTGTGTTTGCTTGAGTGCATTCCCGCGCTCTCGCTTTCTCCACTTTACAATTTTTTTTGTTATTATTTATCTATTCCTGAGAGTTTATCTTATTTTTTATTTGTTTATTTAAATGAAGTCGACCAGTTGCCTGCACTTCCTTCCATTATCCGTCACCTAGACAAACTGAACAAAGTTCTGAGGTCGACCTTGTAAAGATAAGGATTCAGGTCTGTCTGCTGTTTACCTTTGCTCCTGCGCGCACTGCCCTTCTCTCCACATTTATGTGTTTGTTTGTTTGTCTATCGAATCGTTTGGGTTTTTATTTCTAATGAGGTCGACCAGTTGTCTATTTATTATTTTTTTGACTACGCATCAAGCTGCGCTGCTTGTCTTTGCTCCTGTGTGCTCGCGCACTCTCGCATTTTCCACTTGTTTTTATTTTTGATTTATTTTTGATTTATTTTGTCAATTTAAAAAAAAATACGCATCGTGCTGTGCTGTTTGTGTTTGCTTGAGTCCATTCGCGCGCTCTCGCTTTCTCCACTTTACAATTTTTTGTTATTATTTATCTATTCCTGAGAGTTTATCTTTTTTTTTTGTTTATTTAAATGAAGTCGTCCAGTTGCCTGCCCTTCCTTCCATTATCCGTCACCGAGACAAACTGAACAAAGTTCTGAGGTCGACCTTGTAAAGATAAGGATTCAGGTCTGTCTGCTGTTTACCTTTGCTCCTGAGCGCACTGCCCTTCTCTCCCCATTTATGTGTTTGTTTGTTTATCTATCTAATCTTTTGGGTTTTTATTTCTAATGAGGTCGACCAGTTGTCTATTTATTATTTTTTTTACTACGCATCAAGCTGCGCTGCTTGTCTTGCTCCTGTGTGCTCGCGCACTCTCGCCTTTTCCACTTATTTTTATTTTTGATTTATTTTTGATATATTTTGTAAATTTTAAAAAAATACGCATCGTGCTGTGCTGTTTGTGTTTGCTTGAGTGCATTCCCGCGCTCTCGCTTTCTCCACTTTACAATTTTTTGTTATTATTTATCTATTCCTAAGAGTTTATCTTATTTTTTTTGTTTATTTAAATGAAGTCGACCAGTTGCCTGCCCTTCCTTCCATTATCCGTCACCGAGACAAACTGAACAAAGTTCTGAGGTCGACCTTGAAAAGATAAGGATTCAGGTCTGTCTGCTGTTTACCTTTGCTCCTGCGCGCACTGCCCTTCTCTCCCCATTTATGTGTTTGTTTGTTTGTCTATCTAATCTTTTGGGTTTTTATTTCTAATGAGGTCGACCAGTTGTCTATTTATTATTTTTTTTACTACGCATCAAGCTGCGCTGCTTGTCTTTGCTCCTCTGTGCTCGCGCACTCTCGACTTTTCCACTTATTTTTATCTTTGATTTATTTTTGATTTATTTTGTCAATTTAAAAAAAAATACGCATCGTGCTGTGCTGTTTGTGTTTGCTTGAGAGCATTCGCGCGCTCTCGCTTTCTCCAGTTTACAATTTTTTTTGTTATTATTTATCTATTCCTGAGAGTTTATCTTATTTTTTATTTGTTTATTTAAATGAAGTCGACCAGTTGCCTGCCCTTCCTTCCATTATCCGTCACCGAGACAAACTGAACAAAGTTCTGAGGTCGACCTTGTAAAGATAAGGATTCAGGTCTGTCTGCTGTTTACCTTTGCTCCTGCGCGCACTGCCCTTCTCTCCACATTTATGTGTTTGTTTGTTTATCTAATCTTTTGGGTTTTTATTTCTAATGAGGTCGACCAGTTGTCTATTTATTATTTTTTTTACTACGCATCAAGCTGCGCTGCTTGTCTTGCTCCTGTGTGCTCGCGCACTCTCGCCTTTTCCACTTATTTTTATTTTTGATTTATTTTTGATATATTTTGTAAATTTTAAAAAAATACGCATCGTGCTGTGCTGTTTGTGTTGGCTTGAGTGCATTCCCGCGCTCTCGCTTTCTCCACTTTACAATTTTTTGTTATTATTTATCTATTCCTGAGAGTTTATCTTATTTTTTTTGTTTATTTAAATGAAGTCGACCAGTTGCCTGCCCTTCCTTCCATTATCCGTCACCGAGACAAACTGAACAAAGTTCTGAGGTCGACCTTGAAAAGATTAGGATTCAGGTCTGTCTGCTGTTTACCTTTGCTCCTGCGCGCACTGCCCTTCTCTCCCCATTTATGTGTTTGTTTGTTTGTCTATCTAATCTTTTGGGTTTTTATTTCTAATGAGGTCGACCAGTTGTCTATTTATTATTTTTTTTACTACGCATCAAGCTGCGCTGCTTGTCTTTGCTCCTGTGTGCTCGCGCACTCTCGACTTTTCCACTTATTTTTATCTTTGATTTATTTTTGATTTATTTTGTCAATTTAAAAAAAAATACGCATCGTGCTGTGCTGTTTGTGTTTGCTTGAGAGCATTCGCGCGCTCTCGCTTTCTCCAGTTTACAATTTTTTTTGTTATTATTTATCTATTCCTGAGAGTTTATCTTATTTTTTATTTGTTTATTTAAATGAAGTCGACCAGTTGCCTGCCCTTCCTTCCATTATCCGTCACCGAGACAAACTGAACAAAGTTCTGAGGTCGACCTTGAAAAGATAAGGATTCAGGTCTGTCTGCTGTTTACCTTTGCTCCTGCGCGCACTGCCCTTCTCTCCACATTTATGTGTTTGTTTGTCTATCTAATCTTTTGGGTTTTTATTTCTAATGAGGTCGACCAGTTGTCTATTTATTATTTTTTTTACTACGCATCAAGCTGCGCTGCTTGTCTTTGCTCCTGTGTGCTCGCGCACTCTCGCCTTTTCCACTTATTTTTATTTTTGATTTATTTTTGATTTATTTTGTCAATTAAAAAAAATACGCATCGTGCTGTGCTGTTTGTGTTTGCTTGAGTGCATTCGCGCGCTCTCGCTTTCTCCACTTTACAATTTTTTTGTTATTATTTATCTATTCCTGAGAGTTTATCTTAGTTTTTATTTTTTTATTTAAAAGAAGTCGACTAGTTGCCGGCCCTTCCTTCCATTATCCGTCACCGAGACAAACTGAGCAAAGTTCTGAGGTCGACCTTGTAAAGATAAGGATTCAGGTCTGTCTGCTGTTTACCTTTGCTCCTGCGCGCACTGCCCTTCTCTCCACATTTATGTGTTTGTTGGTTTGTCTATCGAATCGTTTGGGTTTTTATTTCTAATGAGGTCGACCAGTTGTCTATTTATTATTTTTTTGACTACGCATCAAGCTGCGCTGCTTGTCTTTGCTCCTGTGTGCTCGCGCACTCTCGCATTTTCCACTTGTTTTTATTTTTGATTTATTTTTGATTTATTTTGTCAATTAAAAAAAATACGCATCGTGCTGTGCTGTTTGTGTTTGCTTGAGTCCATTCGCGCGCTCTCGCTTTCTCCACTTTACAATTTTTTGTTATTATTTATCTATTCCTGAGAGTTTATCTTATTTTTTTTTGTTTATTTAAATGAAGTCGACCAGTTGCCTGCCCTTCCTTCCATTATCCGTCACCGAGACAAACTGAACAAAGTTCTGAGGTCGACCTTGTAAAGATAAGGATTCAGGTCTGTCTGCTGTTTACCTTTGCTCCTGCGCGCACTGCCCTTCTCTCCCCATTTATGTGTTTGTTTGTTCATCTATCTAATCTTTTGGGTTTTTATTTCTAATGAGGTCGACCAGTTGTCTATTTATTATTTTTTTTACTACGCATCAAGCTGCGCTGCTTGTCTTGCTCCTGTGTGCTCGCGCACTCTCGCCTTTTCCACTTATTTTTATTTTTGATTTATTTTTGATATATTTTGTAAATTTTAAAAAAATACGCATCGTGCTGTGCTGTTTGTGTTTGCTTGAGTGCATTCCCGCGCTCTCGCTTTCTCCACTTTACAATTTTTTGTTATTATTTATCTATTCCTGAGAGTTTATCTTATTTTTTTTTTGTTTATTTAAATGAAGTCGACCAGTTGCCTGCCCTTCCTTCCATTATCCGTCACCGAGACAAACTGAACAAAGTTCTGAGGTCGACCTTGAAAAGATAAGGATTCAGGTCTGTCTGCTGTTTACCTTTGCTCCTGCGCGCACTGCCCTTCTCTCCCCATTTATGTGTTTGTTTGTTTGTCTATCTAATCTTTTGGGTTTTTATTTCTAATGAGGTCGACCAGTTGTCTATTTATTATTTTTTTTAATACGCATCAAGCTGCGCTGCTTGTCTTTTCTCCTGTGTGCTCGCGCACTCTCGCCTTTTCCACTTATTTTTATTTTTGATTTATTTTTGATTTATTTTGTCAATTAAAAAAAAATACGCATCGTGCTGTGCTGTTTGTGTTTGCTTGAGTGCATTCGCGCGCTCTCGCTTTCTCCACTTTACAAATTTTGTTATTATTTATCTATTCCTGAGAGTTTATATTAATTTTTATTTCTTTATTTAAATGAAGTCGACCAGTTGCCAGCCCTTCCTTCCATTATCCGTCACCGAGACAAACTGAACAAAGTTCTGAGGTCGACCTTGTAAAGATAAGGATTCAGGTCTGTCTGCTGTTTACCTTTGCTCCTGTGCGCACTGCCCTTCTCTCCACATTTATGTGTTTGTTTGTTTGTCTATCTAATCTTTTTGGTTTTTATTTCTAATGAGGTAGACCAGTTGTCTATTTATTATTTTTTTTACTACGCATCAAGCTGCGCTGCTTGTCTTTGCTCCTGTGTGCTCGCACACTCTAGCCTTTTCCACTTATTTTTATTTTTGTTTTATTTTTGATTTATTTTGTCAATTTAAAAAAAATACGCATCGTGTTGTGATGTTTGTGTTTGCTTGAGTGCATTCGCGCGCTCTCGCTTTCTCCACTTTACAATTTTTTTGTTATTATTTATCTATTCCTGAGAGTTTATCTTATTTTTTATTTGTTTATTTAAATGAAGTCGACCAGTTGCCTGCCCTTCCTTCCATTATCCGTCACCGAGACAAACTGAACAAAGTTCTGAGGTCGACCTTGTAAAGATAAGGATTCAGGTCTGTCTGCTGGTTACCTTTGCTCCTGCGCGCCCTGCCCTTCTCTCCACATTTATGTGTTTGTTTGTTTGTCTATCGAATCTTTTGGGTTTTTATTTCTAATGAGGTCGACCAGTTGTCTATTTATTATTTTTTTTACTAAGCATCAAGCTGCGCTGCTTGTCTTTGCTCCTGTGTGCTGTCGCCCTCTCGCCTTTTCCACTTATTTTTATTTTTGATTTATTTTTGATTTATTTTGTCAATTTAAAAAAAAATACGCAATGTACTGTGCTGTTTGTGTTTGCTTGAGTGCATTCGCGCGCTCTCGCTTTCTCCACTTTACAATTTTTTTGTTATTATTTATCTATTCCTGAGAGTTTATCTTATTTTTTATTTGTTTATTTAAATGAAGTCGACCAGTTGCCTGCCCTTCCTTCCATTATCCGTCACCGAGACAAACTGAACAAAGTTCTGAGGTCGACCTTGTAAAGATAAGGATTCAGGTCTGTCTGCTGTTTACTTTTGCTCCTGCGCGCACTGCCCTTCTCTCCACATTTATGTGTTTGTTTGTTTGTCTATCAAATCTTTTTGGTTTTTATTTCTAATGAGGTCGACCAGTTGTCTATTTATTATTTTTTTTACTACGCATCAAGCTGCGATGCTTGTCTTTGCTCCTGTGTGCTCGCGCACTCTCGCCTTTTCCACTTATTTTTATCTTTGATTTATTTTTGATTTATTTTGTCAATTAAAAAAAAATACGCATCGTGCTGTGCTGTTTGTGTTTGCTTGAGTGCATTCGCGCGCTCTCGCTTTCTCCACTTTACAATTTTTTTGTTATTATTTATCTATTCCTGAGAGTTTATCTTATTTTTTATTTGTTTATTTAAATGGAGTCGACCAGTTGCCTGCCCTTCCTTCCATTATCCGTCACCGAGACAAACTGAACAAAGTTCTGAGGTCGACCTTGTAAAGATAAGGATTCAGGTCTGTCTGCTGTTTACTTTGCTCCTGCCCGCACTGCCCTTCTCTCCACATTTATGTTTTTGTTTGTTTGTCTATCTAATCCTTTGGGTTTTTATTTCTAATGAGGTCGACCAGTTGTCTATTTATTATTTTTTTTAATACGCATCAAGCTGCGCTGCTTGTCTTTGCTCCTGTGTGCTCGCGCACTCTCGCCTTTTCCACTTATTTTTATCTTTGATTTATTTTTGATTTATTTTGTCAATTTAAAAAAAAATACGCATCGTGCTGTGCTGTTTGTGTTTGCTTGAGTGCATTCGCGCACTCTCGCTTTCTCCACTTTACAAATTTTGTTATTATTTACCTATTCCTGAGAGTTTATCTTAATTTTTATTTGTTTATTTAAATGAAGTCGACCAGTTGCCTGCCCTTCCTTCCATTATCCGTCACCGAGACAAACTGAACAAAGTTCTGAGGTCGACCTTGTAAAGATAAGGATTCAGGTCTGTCTGCTGTTTACCTTTGCTCCTGCGCGCACTGCCCTTCTCTCCACATTTATGTGTTTGTTTGTTTGTCTATCTAATCTTTTGGGTTTTTATTTCTAATGACGTCGACCAGTTGTCTATTTATTATTTTTTTTACTACGCATCAAGCTGCGCTGCTTGTCTTTGCTCCTGTGTGCTCGCGCACTCTCGCCTTTTCCACTTATTTTTATTTTTGATTTATTTTTGATTTATTTTGTCAATTTAAAAAAAAATACGCATCGTGCTGTGCTGTTTGTGTTTGCTTGAGTGCATTCGCGCGCTCTCGCTTTCTCCACTTTACAATTTTTTTGTTATTATTTATCTATTCCTGAGAGTTTATCTTATTTTTTATTTGTTTATTTAAATGAAGTCGACCAGTTGCCTGCCCTTCCTTCCATTATCCGTCACCGAGACAAACTGAACAAAGTTCTGAGGTCGACCTTGTAAAGATAAGGATTCAGGTCTGTCTGCTCTTTACCTTTGCTCCTGCGCGCACTGCCCTTCTCTCCACATTTATGTGTTTGTTTGTTTGTCTATCTAATCTTTTGGGTTTTTATTTCTAATGAGGTCGACCAGTTGTCTATTTATTATTTTTTTTACTACGCATCAAGCTGCGCTGCTTGTCTTTGCTCCTGTGTGCTCGCGCACTCTCTCCTTTTCCACTTATTTTTATTTTTGATTCATTTTTGATTTATTTTGTCAATTTAAAAAAAACGCATCGTGCTGTGCTGTTTGTGTTTGCTTGAGTGCATTCGCGCGCTCTCGCTTTCTCCACTTTACAATTTTTTGTCATTATTTATCTATTCCTGAGAGTTTATCTTATTTTTTATTTGTTTATTTAAATGAAGTCGACCAGTTGCCTGCCCTTCCTTCCATTATCCGTCACCGAGACAAACTGAACAAAGTTCTGAGGTCGACCTTGTAAAGATAAGGATTCAGGTCTGTCTGCTGTTTACTTTTGCTCCTGCGCGCACTGCCCTTCTCTCCACATTTATGTGTTTGTTTGTTTGTCTATCTAATCTTTTGGGTTTTTATTTCTAATGAGGTAGACCAGTTGTCTATTTATTATTTTTTTTACTACGCATCAAGGTGCGCTGCTTGTCTTTGCTCCTGTGTGCTCGCACACTCTCGCCTTTTCCACTTATTTTTATTTTTGATTTATTTTTGATTTATTTTGTCAATTTAAAAAAAAATACGCATCGTGCTGTGATGTTTGTGTTTGCTTGAGTGCATTCGCGCGCTCTCGCTTTCTCCACTTTACAATTTTTTTGTTATTATTTATCTATTCCTGAGAGTTTATCTTATTTTTTATTTGTTTATTTAAATGAAGTCGACCAGTTGTCCGCCCTTCCTTCCATTATCCGTCACCGAGACAAACTGAACAAAGTTCTGAGGTCGACCTTGTAAAGATAAGGATTCAGGTCTATCTGCTGTTTACCTTTGCTCCTGCCCGCACTGTCCTTCTCTCCACATTTATGTGTTTGTGTGTTTGTCTATCTAATCTTTTGGGTTTTTATTTCTAATGAGGTCGACCAGTTGTCTATTTATTTTTTTTTACTACGCATCAAGCTTCGCTGCTTGTCTCTGCTCCTGTGTGCTCGCGCACTCTCGCCTTTTCCACTTATTTTTATTTTTGATTTATTTTGGATTTATTTTGTCAATTTAAAAAAAATACTCATCGTGCTGTGCTATTTGTGTTTACTTGAGTGCATTCGCGCGCTCTCGCTTTCCCCACTTTACAATTTTTTTGTTATTATTTATCTATTCCTGAGAGTTTATCTTATTTTTTATTTGTTTATTTAAATGAAGTCGACCAGTTGCCTACTCTTCCTTCCATTATCCGTCACCGAGACAAACTGAACAAAGTTCTGAGGTCGACCTTGTAAAGATAAGGATTCAGGTCTGTCTGCTGTTTACATTTGCTCCTGCACGCACTGCCCTTCTCTCCACATTTATGTGTTTGTTTGTTTGTCTATCTAATCTTTTGGGTTTTATTTCTAATGAGGTCGACCAGTTGTCTATTTATTATTTTTTTTACTACGCATCAAGCTGCCATGCTTGTCTTTGCTCCTGTGTGCTCGCGCACTCTAGCCTTTTCCACTTATTTTTATCTTTGATTTATTTTTGATTTATTTTGTCAATTTAAAAAAAATACGCATCGTGCTGTGCTGTTTGTGTTTGCTTGAGTGCATTCGCGCGCTCTCGCTTTCTCCACTTTACAAATTTTGTTATTATTTATCTATTCCTGAGAGTTTATCTTAATTTTTATTTGTTTATTTAAATGAAGTCGACCAGTTGCCTGCCCTTCCTTCCATTATCCGTCACTGAGACAAACTGAACAAAGTTCTGAGGTCGACCTTGTAAAGATAAGGATTCAGGTCTGCCTGCTGTTTACCTTTGCTCCTGCGCGCACTGCCCTTCTCTCCCCATTTATGTGTTTGTTTGTTTGTCTATCTAATCTTTTGGGTTTTTATTTCTAATGAGGTCGACCAGTTGTCTATTTATTATTTTTTTTACTACGCATCAAGCTGCGCTGCTTGTCTTTGCTCCTGTGTGCTCGTGCACTCTCGCCTTTTCCACTGATTTTTATTTTTGATTTACTTTGTCAATTTAAAAAAAAATACGCATCGTGCTGTGCTGTTTGTGTTTGCTTGAGTGCATTCGCGCGCTCTCCATTTCTCCACTTTACAATTTTTTTGTTATTATTTATCTATTCCTGAGAGTTTATCTTATTTTTTATTTGTTTATTTAAATGAAGTCGACCAGTTGCCTTCCCTTCCTTCCATTATCCGTCACCGAGACAAAGTGAACAAAGTTCTGAGGTCGACCTTGTAAAGATAAGTATTCAGGTCTGTCTGCTGTTTACCTTTGCTCCTGCGCGCACTGCCCTTCTCTCCACATTTATGTGTTTGTTTGTTTGTCTATCTAATCTTTTGGGTTTTTATTTCTAATGAGGTCGACCAGTTGTGTATTTATTATTTTTTTTACTACGCATCAAGCTGCGCTGCTTGTCTTTGCTCCTGTGTGCTCGCGCACTCTCGCCTTTTCCACTTATTTTTATCTTTGATTTATTTTTGATATATTTTGTCAATTTAAAAAAAAATGCGCATCGTGCTGTGCTGTTTGTGTTTGCTTGAGTGCATTCGCGCGCTCTCGCTTTCTCCACTTTACAATTTTTTTGTTATTATTTATCTATTCCTGAGAGTTTATCTTATTTTTTATTTGTTTATTTAAATGAAGTCGACCAGTTGCCTGCCCTTCCTTCCATTATCCGTCACCGAGACAAACTGAACAAAGTTCTGAGGTCGACCTTGTAAAGATAAGGATTCAGGTCTGTCTGCTGTTTACCTTTGCTCCTGCGCGCACTGCCCTTCTCTCCACATTTATGTGTTTGTTTGTTTGTCTATCGAATCGTTTGGGTTTTTATTTCTAATGAGGTCGACCAGTTGTCTATTTATTATTTTTTTTTACTACGCATCAAGCTGCGCTGCTTGTCTTTGCTCCTGTGTGCTTGCGCACTCTCGCCTTTTCCACTTGTTTTTATTTTTGATTTATTTTTGATTTATTTTGTCAATTTAAAAAAAATTACGCATCGTGCTGTGCTGTTTGTGTTTGCTTGAGTGCATTCCCGCGCTCTCGCTTTCTCCACTTTACAATTTTTTTGTTATTATTTATCTATTCCTGAGAGTTTATCTTATTTTTTATTTGTTTATTTAAATGAAGTCGACCAGTTGCCTGCACTTCCTTCCATTATCCGTCACCTAGACAAACTGAACAAAGTTCTGAGGTCGACCTTGTAAAGATAAGGATTCAGGTCTGTCTGCTGTTTACCTTTGCTCCTGCGCGCACTGCCCTTCTCTCCACATTTATGTGTTTGTTTGTTTGTCTATCGAATCGTTTGGGTTTTTATTTCTAATGAGGTCGACCAGTTGTCTATTTATTATTTTTTGACTACGCATCAAGCTGCGCTGCTTGTCTTTGCTCCTGTGTGCTCGCGCACTCTCGCATTTTCCACTTGTTTTTTATTTTGATTTATTTTTGATTTATTTTGTCAATTTAAAAAAAAAATACGCATCGTGCTGTGCTGTTTGTGTTTGCTTGAGTCCATTCGCGCGCTCTCGCTTTCTCCACTTTACAATTTTTTGTTATTATTTATCTATTCCTGAGAGTTTATCTTATTTGTTTTGTTTATTTAAATGAAGTCGTCCAGTTGCCTGCCCTTCCTTCCATTATCCGTCACCGAGACAAACTGAACAAAGTTCTGAGGTCGACCTTGTAAAGATAAGGATTCAGGTCTGTCTGCTGTTTACCTTTGCTCCTGCGCGCACTGCCCTTCTCTCCCCATTTATGTGTTTGTTTGTTTATCTATCTAATCTTTTGGGTTTTTATTTCTAATGAGGTCGACCAGTTGTCTATTTATTATTTTTTTTACTACGCATCAAGCTGCGCTGCTTGTCTTGCTCCTGTGTGCTCGCGCACTCTCGCCTTTTCCACTTATTTTTATTTTTGATTTATTTTTGATATATTTGTAAATTTTAAAAAAATACGCATCGTGCTGTGCTGTTTGTGTTGCTTGAGTGCATTCCCGCGCTCTCGCTTTCTCCACTTTACAATTTTTTGTTATTATTTATCTATTCCTAAGAGTTTATCTTATTTTTTTTTGTTTATTTAAATGAAGTCGACCAGTTGCCTGCCCTTCCTTCCATTATCCGTCACCGAGACAAACTGAACAAAGTTCTGAGGTCGACCTTGAAAAGATAAGGATTCAGGTCTGTCTGCTGTTTACCTTTGCTCCTGCGCGCACTGCCCTTCTCTCCCCATTTATGTGTTTGTTTGTTTGTCTATCTAATCTTTTGGGTTTTTATTTCTAATGAGGTCGACCAGTTGTCTATTTATTATTTTTTTTACTACTCATCAAGCTGCGCTGCTTGTCTTTGCTCCTCTGTGCTCGCGCACTCTCGACTTTTCCACTTATTTTTATCTTTGATTTATTTTTGATTTATTTTGTCAATTTAAAAAAAAATACGCATCGTGCTGTGCTGTTTGTGTTTGCTTGAGAGCATTCGCGCGCTCTCGCTTTCTCCAGTTACAATTTTTTTTGTTATTATTTATCTATTCCTGAGAGTTTATCTTATTATTTATTTGTTTATTTAATGAAGTCGACCAGTTGCCTGCCCTTCCTTCCATTATCCGTCACCGAGACAAACTGAACAAAGTTCTGAGGTCGACCTTGTAAAGATAAGGATTCAGGTCTGTCTGCTGTTTACCTTTGCTCCTGCGCGCACTGCCCTTCTCTCCACATTTATGTGTTTGTTTGTCTATCTAATCTTTTGGGTTTTTATTTCGAATGAGGTCGACCAGTTGTCTATTTATTATTTTTGTTACTACGCATCAAGCTGTGCTGCTTGTCTTTGCTCCTGTGTGCTCGCGCACTCTCGCCTTTTCCACTTATTTTTATTTTTGATTTATTTTTGATTTATTTTGTCAATTAAAAAAAAATACGCATCGTGCTGTGCTGTTTGTGTTTGCTTGAGTGCATTCGCGCGCTCTCGCTTTCTCCACTTTACAATTTTTTTGTTATTATTTATCTATTCCTGAGAGTTTATCTTAGTTTTTATTTTTTTATTTAAAAGAAGTCGACTAGTTGCGGGCCCTTCCTTCCATTATCCGTCACCGAGACAAACTGAGCAAAGTTCTGAGGTCGACCTTGTAAAGATAAGGATTCAGGTCTGTCTGCTGTTTACCTTTGCTCCTGCGCGCACTGCCCTTCTCTCCACATTTATGTGTTTGTTTGTTTGTCTATCGAATCGTTTGGGTTTTTATTTCTAATGAGGTCGACCAGTTGTCTATTTATTATTTTTTTGACTACGCATCAAGCTGCGCTGCTTGTCTTTGCTCCTGTGTGCTCGCGCACCTCTCGCATTTTCCACTTGTTTTTATTTTTGATTTATTTTTGATTTATTTTGTCAATTTAAAAAAAAATACGCATCGTGCTGTGCTGTTTGTGTTTGCTTGAGTCCATTCGCGCGCTCTCGCTTTCTCCACTTTACAATTTTTTGTTATTATTTATCTATTCCTGAGAGTTTATCTTATTTTTTTTTTGTTTATTTAAATGAAGTCGACCAGTTGCCTGCCCTTCCTTCCATTATCCGTCACCGAGACAAACTGAACAAAGTTCTGAGGTCGACCTTGTAAAGATAAGGATTCAGGTCTGTCTGCTGTTTACCTTTGCTCCTGCGCGCACTGCCCTTCTCTCCCCATTTATGTGTTTGTTTGTTTATCTATCTAATCTTTTGGGTTTTTATTTCTAATGAGGTCGACCAGTTGTCTATTTATTATTTTTTTTACTACGCATCAAGCTGCGCTGCTTGTCTTGCTCCTGTGTGCTCGCGCACTCTCGCCTTTTCCACTTATTTTTATTTTGATTTATTTTTGATATAATTTTGTAAATTTTAAAAAAATACGCATCGTGCTGTGCTGTTTGTGTTGGCTTGAGTGCATTCCCGCGCTCTCCGCTTTCTCCACTTTACAATTTTTTGTTATTATTTATCTATTCCTGAGAGTTTATCTTATTTTTTTTTGTTTATTTAAATGAAGTCGACCCAGTTGCCTGCCCTTCCTTCCATTATCCGTCACCGAGACAAACTGAACAAAGTTCTGAGGTCGACCTTGAAACAGATTAGGATTCAGGTCTGTCTGCTGTTTACCTTTGCTCCTGCGCGCACTGCCCTTCTCTCCCCCATTTATGTGTTTGTTTGTTTGTCTATCTAATCTTTTGGGTTTTTATTTCTAATGAGGTCGACCAGTTGTCTATTTATTATTTTTTTTACTACGCATCAAGCTGCGCTGCTTGTCTTTGCTCCTGTGTGCTCGCGCACTCTCGACTTTTCCACTTATTTTTATCTTTGATTTATTTTTGATTTATTTTGTCAATTTAAAAAAAATACGCATCGTGCTGTGCTGTTTGTGTTTGCTTGAGAGCATTCGCGCGCTCTCGCTTTCTCCAGTTTACAATTTTTTATTGTTATTATTTATCTATTCCTGAGAGTTTATCTTATTTTTTATTTGTTTATTTAAATGAAGTCGACCAGTTGCCTGCCCTTCCTTCCATTATCCGTCACCGAGACAAACTGAACAAAGTTCTGAGGTCGACCTTGAAAAGATAAGGATTCAGGTCTGTCTGCTGTTTACCTTTGCTCCTGCGCGCACTGCCCTTCTCTCCACATTTATGTGTTTGTTTGTCTATCTAATCTTTTGGGTTTTTATTTCTAATGAGGTCGACCAGTTGTCTATTATTATTTTTTTTACTAAGCATCAAGCTGCGCTGCTTGTCTTTGCTCCTGTGTGCTCGCGCACTCTCGCCTTTTCCACTTATTTTTATTTTTGATTTATTTTTGATTTATTTTGTCAATTAAAAAAAAATACGCATCGT